>NC_056725.1:984722134-985022134 GCF_019279795.1 Protopterus annectens | reverse complement strand
GGAATGTACAAGCCTAGCCAGAGTGTGTTTGGCATTCGCAACCCTGTCAGATTACTACACTGTGTGTGTGAATAGTAGGTCACACAAGATAGCCCATGGACATTTAGGTTAGTGTGCCTCTGTCTAGCAGGGACACAGAAGATATCCCAGGGGTAAACATACGATCATCCATCAGTCATCAAGATGTCCTCTGTAGGTGGTCAGTGGCTGGCTCTGCCTATGTGAAACTGGGATTACATTCTGGAGTGAGTGGAGCCTCTGGGATAAGAATCTGTCCCTCCACAATGTCCTATTAACATCTGTGCTGAGGTATATGTCCCTGGAGTGTGTAGCTCCAAGGGAGTTGGATATCCTGAGGTGGAGCATGTCCAGTAATTCTGGGTTGGGTATATCTGTAAACAACAGGCATACATCATATCTGAGTAGGTGGTAAGCGACTGAGTAGCGCTGGAGTTACTGCATCTGAACTGTGCAGGGCATCTGTGTGAGTCCCTAGATCTGCTTGGTGAGGAACTTCTGTGGCCAGTACAGTTGCTGCAGGTGTCGGATAAGGTACACCCCAAATGTGGCATTGTAACCAAGCATGGATGTGATGAGTATAGGGGCACAATGACCTCACTCGATCTAGATGTAAAACCATATGGGATAAGGTGGCCCACACAGAAGGTGTGTTCAACCACTTTGGCAATGTGAATGTCAAAGGCGACAGTACGAACAAGTCATGTCCTCAAACCCCATAACAACTCCTACTGTATGTAATGGAGTACTACCTATGTGGTAATGTGTGGGCATGTTGTTATTCCCAAAGGGGATGACTATGCAACTAATGGCATTTATCTTTAGGCCATGGCTCAGGCACCAGTCATCCATCTCTGTGAGACCCTGTTTGAGTATGCATGTGGCAGCTGGAGAGTTGATCATGGCACCCAGTTTGCAGTCAAGTGCAAACATGTTCAGCCATATTCCCCCTGTGGTAGCCTGTACGTCAGACAAATATATACTGAACAAGAGTGGTCCCAGGACCAAGCCGTGTGGGATGCCATGTGTAACTGGTGTATAGTCAGACATGGCACCTGCAATTCTGACCATGTGGGTGCTATCCCTGATCCAGGTATAAATCCATCGTGTGAGATATGTGTCCATATCAACACTGGTGAGCCTATGCATAATGGCCCAGTGGGTTATTGTGCTGAAGGGTTTTGCAAGGTTCAGGTAGGCTGTGTGGACAGCCGTCCCTATGTCAATGAATCTGTTAGCCATTTAAAGAATACAAACAGGTTCAAGAGGCAAGATCTGCCCACAACAACGCTGAAATGTGTAGGACACAATGTCTGTAGGTTCCCGATGTCTATGTGTATGAGTCCCATGACAATACGCTCCATAGCTTTTCAGAACAGGCTACTGGGCAATATTGTCTATGGTCCATTGTGGCACCAACTCTGTGGAGCGGGACCACTGTCGCTGTATGCCATTCCTTGGGTACATATCCTGTGGTAACTCTGATATTGAACAGTGATGTAATGTAAGGGTTGCATCTGTCATGATGCTCGTGTAAGATGCAGGCTGGGACACCATCTGGTCACACTGATACTGTGATGTATGCTTTGGGGAGGGCAGCACTCACCTGTTACTGTGTGATGTCAGGGAGGTTATACTCTGTTGGAATGGATAGTTTCTCCTTAGGGGGGATGGGTGGGAGACATCTGCACTGAACCTGTTTGCCAGGATGTTGGCAATGCCAGTGGGTTCAGGGTAAGTTTAGTCAGTATGCAGTAACTCACAGCATATCAGTGAGTGTCCACCCATGTTCCTGACATAACTGAAGAAGGCCGTGTGATAGTCCTATGTGTCTGTTGCAATTGTCTGGTAGAAGTGGCCCTTAGAAAAGTTCATGAGTGATTGCAGCTGTCTGCTAGTACAGATCACAGATGCCTTCCCAGTCTGGGATTGTGATCTATCATGTAGTAGCTTCCTCCTGACATTGTACAGCTTATTAATGGCTGGGGTCTACCAGACAGGTCCTCTGCCATTGGAGTAGTGAGTCCTGTTGTTATTTGGGATAGCACAATCCATGCAGTCCACTAGGTGTCCATAGAATGTGTATGTAAAGGATGCAGCAGTGTGAGCCATATTTGTCACTGTCTCAGGGTCTCTGAAGGACACCACCTTGTTTCGGTGAAGTGAGACATTGGCTCATGAGAAGTTCACCAAGATTACCCAGGATGAGTGTGTGGAGGGTAAATGTATGTCCAGTGAGATACATGTATGTTCTGACCTTACCAATGAGGGGTATATCGCTGGTGTGGAACATAGAGTCCCCATGTTGGTGATGATCAGGTCCAATATATATTCCCCCTTGTGGCTGTGCTGACTGGTTGTGCCATAGCATATGAGTCTACAAATTGTAGCGACTGTTGGGTGTGGGTGTCATGGCTTGAGTAGTATCCCCAGTCAATATTTGTGTATATGAAGTCACACAATATAATGGTGTTTGTGGAGACCTTCATATTCTCGATAGTTCCCACGAAAGCCGAGTGTGGTTCCTGAGTTTGGGAGTGTGTTCTGTAGCAGGCAACAAACTGAAAGGCAGTATTGCACAATGGTAGTTGTATATATATATATATATGGTCTGTGGTGCTTTGTGCAGTGCTACTAACCCAGAGGTGTGTGTATCTGTGATGTATGTGGATACTCCCTCTAGTTATGTTGTCTGTTCCAAGTCTTGTTGTCAGACAGCATGGTATGAAACATAACCTGGTAGTGCTGGTGTGCATAAGCGAGCCTGAACCAGGCATCTGTCAGTGCACAGATATCACTATCCTCCATACTGAGGAGAGTCCTGAGTGGCCGCAATATGAGGTTAACACAATTGTTGTTGAGCAGCATTACCCTTAGTTTCATTTAACCTGTAATGTCTATGTAGGTGGGTTTGTTTTCTGAGCCCTGCTTAAAAAAGGCACTATGGTGGTAGCAAGAGCCTTAGCCAGCATTCCAAAGTCCAAGGGTGACAGGTGCAAGCTGTCCATAGTGAAGCTACGTGGCATGTTGAGCATGTCACCATAGGCTGACAGACACTGTATCCCCTATGAATTAAACAAATTTGTTAGGCAACTGTTAAATGTGATATGTGTGTCCGTATACTGTGACATCATAATTGGTGGTTGTAAGATGCTAGACAAGGTCAGGGTCATACTGGCCTGGGCTACATGATCAGAGTGTTCCTCCATGTATCATGTCATGTGGTCCAGGGAGTGACGTCTGAGGTTATACATACCAGCATGGACAATGATGGTGCCAGTCCTGTACTTGCTTTGGAGTGACCTGACTGCCTGTGTTATGTGGCCGATCCTGGCACCCAACAGACAGCCCAAAGTGACTATTCCCTTGTTAGGGCTGGTGAGTGGTACGTCAGTGTGTCTGACAATAAGTGTCACCTATTACAAGTGTATTAGGTGTGCTGTTTAGCCCGAAGGGCAGTGACTGTGTGGCACACTGACATTGTGAACTATGTGATATGTGGGTATTGTAGTGGGGTAGCAGGTGTGTGTGTGTGTGTCTGCTTTGGAGGTCTCTGCTGCTTAGGTAGAGTACATTTACAGCATCCGAGTATGTCTATGTGTGATAATGTGGTTTGAGTGCTGTTGCTAGAGGATATGTGAGACTGGTATGTGGTGTGTGTGGTTACTGTCACCACCTGATAGACTGTGCCAGTCATGGGTCGAGAGAGTTCAGCACCCTGTATGTCTATATAAGTGCATCTCACACATATATCTGAGTTTGTCGAGAGGAGGAGAGGGTTGTCTGTGTACATGAGGCAGATGTGACATTGTGTCAATATCACAATACCCACCAGCTGGACTGAAGAGTACACACAAAACTGACCCCTGGACATGCCAGGATATTATCATGACATACTCTGTAGCCTGATCACAAAGGATCAGTAGGGTGTTAAGTGTGTAAAAGAGTATAACAGGGATTAGTGCTCATGTTCGTTGATGTTTTGTAAAGAGTAGCGGAGAAGGAGTCCAGACTGAATCATGACACCTCCTTCAGCTATGTCATAAATAGCAATGTACACCCATATATGTCCTGAGTCAGGGCCAACTGTACCTGAGTGACAATGCCGACATCATGACAGACAGGCCCATATGTACATACCCATCTCCCACTGCCAATAGTCCACATCATCATACCAAGAGATATCACATGTAGAATGGATGAACAGCTACCTCCACTGCCAAAAGCATGCCAGCAAGTGGAATACATTGATTCCCAATATGTGTCATGCACAAACTAGAGAACAAACAGATCATGCACCTAAACAGTCAGCTGAGCCTCACCTCCTACACAGGATGTGGAACCGTTGAATGTGTCACAGCTACATATGGCACTCCCCACAAGTGTTGGTGCACAATACACCATGGGAAGTCAAGTCCAGTACGCCTATGAAGTCTGATCTGCAAGGTCATGGAATCCATCATGGTTGCAGTCATAAACAGAGCTATTGGAAGCTGACATACACACAACCCTACCAACCGTGGTATGTTCATATGTGGATCATGGTTCCCAAACATGCTAGACTGTTTGCAAGACAGCCACCCAGGGCATACATCAATGAACACATCTACACATGTGTAACATAGACTTTGAATAGCCCTTTATCAACATCCCAGACACATGTAGTATCCACAAAACCAACAAGCTGTGCATAAATATGTGTTGACATATGACGGAATGTCAATGTGTCCACAGATAGATCACACAAGGTAAGGATTCTGAGGTCTTGTTCAAGCTGTTGGCACCTGCTGACCCACATGGACCATTCCTGGAATGGCATAAAACAAAGTGTACACACATTACCATGTCCAGTCTGATGATGTCACCATCCTATAAATACAGCAAGAGAAGTGAAACCAGCCAGGAAAGCAAATAGCCCACAGTGTTAATGCGTCTCTCTTTAGTATTATAACATACTTAGGTAGGAGTTTGAATCCTGCAAACAGTGAGTGTGTGTGTGGGGGTGTGTATGTGTGCAGTTTCCTTGGAAAGGTGTTCCCTTTTTGGGGACTGGGAAAACTCACTAAAAGAGGTACATTCCTCTTTGGAAAGTCTGATGATGTCACCATCCTACAAATACAGCAGGAGAAGGGAAACCAGCCAGTAAAGCAAATAGCGCACCGTGTTAATACATCTTTCTCTAGTATCATAACATACTTAAGTAGGAGCTTGAATCCTGGAAACAGTGAGTGTGTGTATTTGTGTGTGGGGGGGTGTTTGTATGTGTGCAGTTTCCTTTGAGAGGTGTCCCCTTTTAGGAGACTGGGAAAACTCACTAAAAGAGGTACATTCCTCTTTGGAAAGACTGATGATGTCACCATCCTACAAATACAGCAGGAGAAAAGAAACCAGTCAGTAAAGCAAATAGCATGCTGTGTTACTGCGTCTGTTTCTAGTATTATAACATAGTTAAGTACAGGTTTGAATCCTGCAAACAGTGTGCGTGTGTGGTTGGGTGGATGTATGTGAGCAATTGTCTTTGAAAGGAGTTCCCTTTTTGGAGACTGGGAAAACACACTAAAAGAGGAACATTCCTCTTTGGAAAGACTGATGATGTCACCATCCTACAAATACAGCAGGAGAAAAGAAACCATTCAGTAAAGCAAATAGCACGCTGTGTTACTGCGTCTGTTTCTAGTATTATAACATAGTTAAGTACAGGTTTGAATCCTGCAAACAGTGTGCGTGTGTGGTTGGGTGGATGTATGTGAGCAATTGTCTTTGAAAGGAGTTCCCTTTTTGGAGACTGGGAAAACACACTAAAAGAGGTACATTCCTCTTAGCAAATAGTGTGTCGTGTTAATGCATCTCTCTCTAGTATCATAACATAGCTAGGTAGGAGTTTAAATCCTGCAAATGATGACTGTGTGTGTCAATGTGGTGTGTGTTTTGCTTTTACTATGGTATGACATAGTATGATTACAACAGTAAGTGCATTGCACACATCAGGTATCTGCGTGGCAAATATATATGTGTACATGTCCCCTCAATCAGTACATAGGTGTGAAGCCTGCATACTGCATGAATACATTTGTTTCCATTGACAGGTTGTGCCGCTGCTTCTTAGATCGTAGGTCACATATGTATGTATGTGACAAGGCCATCCACTGTCGTGTTCTGTGGCCAAGGTCATCTGTGGTGCACACACCCATGACAGCTACTTAAGAGTAGTGTGAGTGAGGGTATATGCCTGGGGTATATGTCAGACATGGTCATACACAACAAAGACTGCCAAGAATGGACAGTCTTTATAGGTGTACGACTGCCTTGTGGATATGCATTCAGGCCTCTAATGTCTTATGTGATACACCTTGGGACTCCACAATACCTATGGATATGTGGATACCAAGGGACACATGACATAACATGAGGCTATATGTACACATTGGTACCCAACATACATGTTGAGGGCTACCACCTGTGTGGTACTGACGGGATAGTATGTATAGTACATGAGGATGACTATGCCATAGTTGGCTTACTGCTATACAGCATGTATCAAACAACAGGTATTTGTCTGTATGATACCCTTGTGTAGGATATGTGTCCCATCCAGGGAATGCATTGTAGGCCAATCCATGCATTTCCAGATTTGGATGGACACATCCCTAGTGTGTCTGCATGTACCTAAGGGGGCTATATGCCAAACAGGTGTGGTCACAGGAATGGGTGGTGGTCATTACCACTGGTTAGTGTTATAGTGTAGCACCAGAAGGATCCAATTGTTACTGGGTTCCCTTCTACTGTGTGTCATTTGTCAGGACATCATCCAATGATTGCTTATAGTCATGCCGTTGAGGTTGTGTATACTACCAGACTGCAAATCATTGACAGATATTAACAGTATCACCCAGAGCATAGTATCAATCCATGTCATACACACGTCTACCCATGTTAGTATATAACTGTAGTAGAATGCATACTGGCCATTGAATGATACTATGAGATGTTAACAATGTGTACGACAGGGTATGCCACATGTCCCATGTGTCCACTATGCACATACATCCAGACAGTGCACACCCACCATGTTCACAGATGTACACTTGCTAATCTGTACTGCACACATCACACACATACTGTCCACTCACTAACACATGCTGGCAGCACATTACACTTCAGCCAAGTGGCACATGGGTGGATAATACATACTCAGACCTAACAGTGGTGTAAACAATGCTACAATGACAATTAGAGCTTTGATGCATAATGTCTGCTCAGATATACCTACAAGGATGTCGTTACACTTCCTTGTTGACAACTTGCTATTATTACTACACTGCTATAGTGTCACCCTGTGCATCAGCACCATGTTAGCCTGTCCCTACATCAATGATGCAGATGACAGGAGGCGACACAGGTATCATCATATGTACAGGGCATTTTGTTGTTTGCCAGAGCCTGACATTGACCCATCCAATCGACATGTCTGTGTATGTGTGAGGGACAACAGTACAGCATGGGCCAATGTTGATGTAATGTGCATGTGTATGTGTGAGCCCTAGTTGCTTGGTTAAGGTGTGTGTGTCTGCATGCACACAGCTCAGCCATGTGGCTGCCATATACGGTAGTTTGTGGGACAGCCAAAGACTGTACATGCTAGGCTGTACAGATCACTGTCTCCGGCCACGGACACAGTACCTGTGCCTGGCAGGGGTGCTATGGACAGTATCGGGTACCAACCCTGACTGGGTACTGTCATCAGAGGCAGAGGTATGATGACTGGACCCATGTCCCTGCTGGGACTGGTCAAAGCCACGTGCACGTGGTCTACTGGGACGGTCAATGGACAGGCCAGCCCCAGCATTGCTGGGGCTGGTACTGCCACTACGGGAGCGGCTGTGAACTGTGGGCCGTCCGCGACCACTGCCAGCTGTTGCTGGCATGCGTCCACGTCGACGTCGCAACCATCCCGCACGGTCCTGGCTCATGGAAAACATGTTGTGGAGGGCATCTAATGTCTCCCCCCAACATCTATCAATGACCTCGGTGTAAGTCCAGATGGCACCGGCAAGGTCACGGATGCTGTCATTGATAGCGGTGTAATGTGCCCTCTGCACCCTAAGTCCCTGCCTGGTGTACCTTTCCATACGTGCCTGCATTACAGCCCAGAACATACTGGTCATCGTAAGACCTGTGAGGGCACGGCTGCCAGGGGCAATACAACCAGTGGTGCTTCCCCAAGAACCCCTGGACCTCCACCTATGTGGTACCATTCTGGGTCTATGGCTATGGCTGCTGTGAGGGGATACAAGTGCCATGGGTACCACACTCTCCTGATCAATGCCAACTGTATGCTGTCCCTCGTCTATGGCCATTGGTGGTGAGGGATGTATTGACAGTATGAGTGTGTGCATAGATGTGGTTGAACGCTGTGTACTGTCGATTGGTGGACCAATGACAGACCCTGTCAAATCTTCCTGTGCCAAAATACGTGTGTCATCATCACCACTATTCATGGCAGTGGCTTCAGGTTGCCTGCTGCTTTCACCATCCCCTAACTCAGCACCTGTGAGAGGAAGACAGGAAACACACTTTATGGTCTGCACATGAACACATGCACACATGCACACATGCACACATGAACACATGAACACATGAACACATGCACACATGCACACATGCACACATGAACACATGCACACATGCACACATGCACACATGCACAAATGGACACATGCACACATGAACACATGAACACATGAACACATACACACATGAACACATGAATACATGAACACATGCACACATGAACACATGAACAAATGCACACACACATGAACACATGCACACATGAACACATGCACACATGCACACATGAACACATGCACACATGCACAAATGGACACATGCACACATGAACACATGAACACATGAACACATACACACATGAACACATGAACACATGAACACATGTACACATGCACACATGAACACATGCACACATGCACACATGCACACATGAACACATGCACACATGAGCACATGCACACATGAACATATGCACACATGTACAAATGCACACATGAACACTAATACACACCTCACTACAGCACATACACACACATACCAGCAATCCAACACATACTCTATAGTGGGTGAAGGTGGGTGTCAGTATCACAAGGTAGACAGTCACCACACACGTGTCAGCATGCAGAATATGTGTTGCACAAGACCATGCAGTGCAAGTGTAGACACCCCTATTAAATTGCAGTATACATGGCTTTGATGCAACTGTGTAGTTGTTGAGTGATTGGCTACACCCTGGATCACAATGTGTACATGGACACAACATTGCTGTGCAGGTATTATCAGCTCTGCAATGCCCTATGCACCATCACTCACAAGTATACATGCCATGGCTGCATGTGTTATCTGTGTGACACATAGATATCCATGTCTGAGTGCAGTGTCTATGTCCATAGCAGATAATAGTGGGCACGGGTGTAGCACATGCATGCTATGTACACACACGGGATGTGCGGTGCATGTTAACGTGAAGGAATCCCAATGCTTGACATGGCCAGTGTACAGTGGTTATGGTGAGTGTGGGACATATTGCAGATATGTGGGTACCAGACATGGCATGGCATGCTACATGACTGCAACATTAAACACCACACATACCCAATGTGTGTCAAGTGACCTATACACCCACTAGCATTCCAGGACATATATGTGACACTTTGTGTGGATGGTGACTGCTGTGCATATTGTGTATACTGGCATATGTAAGCACACAGACAACATGCTATGCATATTGTGTATAGGTGCATATGTTTGCACACACACAACACTGAGGTGCAAAGCAATGACTGCTATGAGTAGTACTGTGGTCACTGTAACTGGATGGGGTGTAGTACCCTGTGCCATCATCAATATGCATCTTGTGGTCACTCACAGATACTAATGTGTGCAAGACCACTGCCAGGCATGCTGTACCTGAACTGCAGTGCCATGGCTACGTTCACAATTACACAGCCACCTTGTACATGGGTGTATGAGGTTTCCAATAGGAAGCATTGCCTAACATGACTGTGTTATGTGTTGCAGAGTGTTGCACAGCCCCATGATAAGCCTCTACCCCTGAGGTACATCATGTGTGTGTGCATGACATGTGGGATACTGAAGTGTGACCTTACAGGGGGTGTGTGGTAATGCCAAATGTAGCATGTTTTTGTGTACTGCGTATGATAAACGTGTTCTGTTGTGTACAGCTGTAGCAACTATGCATATCCAATATGCAGTACAGTGTTGCCACAATTGTGTCTGCTGCACTGTGCATTGCATGTGATTGAAGCAGCTACTGACTTTACTGAGATGATTGATGTCTCACAGCAAACATGCACAGCATTCATCATGCATAGGTGTGTTACGTGTACATGGCCTACACCTCACCTATGACATGCACATTTCATTACCAATATTAAAGTGTTAACACACTCACCAGCATGTATTGTCTGCCCTGCTGTCACACCAGAGGGATCTAGAAGAATATGACACAGTTTATCAGTGGTCACAACTGTGGCATTGCTACTGTGAGTCTGCTAAACAGTGGAACAACAGTCAATAGTCACAGGTGTACGGATACTATACCAAATATCAGTACTGCACACGTTAGGCAGCACAACTGCTAAACACACAGTACACATCTCACATATGCATATTCTAACAATACAGGTAATGGTAGTCTACAGCTAGGGTGTATTACCTGCACGCTCCATGTCATCCTGCTGGGTGGCTTTGACCTCCATGATGACACATGTGTGGCGCTGTTGCTGCTATAGGCCAGGAGCCACCACGCTTAGGAGCAGCTCCTCCACTCTGGTGAGGGGGGGATGCATGGCCGCCCCACCACCTATGGCAAGCTGTTGCCTATGGATATCAGACGCACGCCGCTGGACATGTCTAATTAAATCACTGCAGTGATGGTGTACCTGCTCATATGTCCGGTTATGCATGCCTATGTCATTTACCCGGTGAACAAGGTCTTGCCACAGCGCAGTATGGTCATGCTGGTGCTGGCTGGCCCTGGAAAAAAGCAGGTTATAGTGCTGCACCAGGCTGTTCAGAATTTCCTGCTCCTCTGCATCTGAATACATTGGATTATGTTGATGAGCCATAACCCTGGAAGACAATTAAACAATATGTGTGAGCATGTCATGTGGCAGACTTAACATTATGAAGTACAGATATCACTTAACTGCCATATATAGCATCTATCTGTCTATCAGAGGATACACACATTCAATACCACATATCAGTGCTCAGCCCACAACTGGCTGACAGTGCCTGCAACACTCTATATAACACACCAGTATACACCAGTAGTCAGCACACTCTTTGGGATACAATGCACAACCTCGCCCCGGGGGTCTATATCAAGCTAATGCATGAAGACATATATCATCCAATGCAATGAATGTCATGTACATTTACAATATTACCGGTAAACCATCCTAGTCTTTGATGCCTTACCCCTACCTAACATATGTGCACGGTTGTTAATATAGCTGGCATACTGCTGTAACAGAGTACACATGTTGCTAGGTACACACACATACCCTGTAACACACATGTCATTGCGGGCATGGTACAGGCATCATTGAACACACATCGGGCATACATGCAAAACACAGATATATGCCGACACAGATGAGCATTACCTGTGTACCTTATAGTACTGTGTGCCCCTACTTACAGATACCTATGCCTGTGGTATGTAATCTGTGCAGACTACAGGAAACACACAAGACAGTGTCACCAGGGACTGTGAACATACACCATACTGTGCTGTTTAGGCCTACAGCTTCTGGTAGTACAACAGTTCATATGTGAGCTGGAGTCACCAGGAGTACCACTTACTGAGCATACATGTATTGCTTCAGCCTACATTGGGACACCGCAGTCGTACACAAGGAACTACGTCTCAACATATGCCATCCTACTATGTCTGCATCCCAATAACTGACAAATCTTTCTCCAGCCTCACACCTAGGACACAAACTACCATGACAGATACAACCTCACACTAAGCTATCACACCTTTACAAACCTTGCACACAGTAACTGTCACACTCATTCCACCTCACATAGCAGGTATTGCACTGAGTACATGTGTGTGTGCATTGCATCATAGGTAGGTAATACGCTATTGGCCCTAGGGCCTAGAGCAGCCTAGCCATATGCTACCCTAGCCTTTGACACACATGTAATGTGATTTCACTTGCTCCTGTCAACCGGATACACAGAGGTGACTCGCAGGGCATATTACCTATCTCCAAAACAATCATCAGGGGTATGTATGACATCTGCTAATGAGGAGCCTTGTTTGTTCATGCTGGGTGGTTTAGTCCAGAGTATGGCATATTTGTGGATAGGTACCTGTACCTCCAGCATGTGCTGTTTAGTGAGGTGACAAGGATTAGGGCCCTAGGTCATGTAGCCCGAAGGGATTGTGAGGTGTTGTCCTGGTGGTTGGCCGACTGCTATTGGTGTGACATACCTCTGTATGTCCGGCAGTGGTAATCTCTGGGTGGGCAGTATGCAACGCACTCTAGCTGTGGTTTGTGAGTCAGTCTGCATAGGGTATGTGTTTGATGGCAGTATTACTCTTTGTTAGGTATGTCTGTGGCCTTTCCACTTGCTGTAGTTTTCATTTGAGGTACATACGACATGGGGCATTGTGATGAATAGAGGGGAACACCGACCTATATTTCCCTAGATGACACATCTTTTGTGATGACACATTCCACGTAGACAGATTACATTACTACTGCTGTCACTGTGATTATCAAAGGGGAGCCTACTTTCCACCTGTGTCCCGTGTACCCTTCTGACACCATCAGTGTTAGGCAGGCTACCACCTTGGTGGCAGTTACTGCGTAAGGTGTTTTGGAATGGGGTATGGCACTGCAGTATCAACACTGGTGTTCAGTCCATGCCTTGGACAACAGGCACCTGTTGCAGTACATATGACCCCGTGTCTCCCTCACTCTCTCTCATATATATATATATATATATATATATATATATATATATATATATATATATATATACTCACATACATACATATATACATATCTATCCATATCTATCCATATCTATCCATATCTCTATATATCTATTCATATCTATACTTAGCCATACATATCCATATCTATACATATCTATATATATATATCTATATATATCTACATATATCCATATATATCTCTCTCTATATATATATATATATATATATATATATATATATCTCTCTCTCTCTCTCTATATATATATATATATATATATATATATATATATATCCAGATATATCGATATATTTCTATATTTATCCATATGGTTCTATATTTATCCATATATATCCATATATATCTAAATATATTTATATATCTATATATCTATATATCTATACACACATATATATGTATATATACATGTATATATACACATACATGTAAACATCCATTGCTGTACATATAGCTGCACATATAGGCACATTTACTGCCCACCTTTCATGGTGGGGAGGTCAATTATGTAACAGTTGTGAGACACAGTTATGTAATACTATTGCACAATGTTGTGCAGAATGCATTCTGCTGTCCTCAGGCTGTATAGCTTTTGCAGGCCTCATTGTAGCATTTAACACCACATGACATATGCCGGCACTGCTTGCTTTCTGCACTGCCACACACTACAACCTACATATATATGTGCACATAGCAGCCTTCAACAACATACTTATGTCCAGCCTTCACTAACAGTTGCAGTATGTCCCTTGCCCTATGCAAATGTGCATGTACATATAGATACGGACTGCTGCCACATTTTGATGATTCACAGTATGTAGAGTACCCTTCAGACACATCTTTCGGATGTCACCAAATACATATCTGTTACATACCTTACCTTTGTATTCCTCACCTCCGTCTGTTGTAGGTGTTGTTTTTTTATTGTTTATTTTTATTTATTTTTTTTTTGTTTTGTTTCCTCTGTGTGTTGCTGTTTGTTTTCAGCATCTGTCTCCTTCTGCCTGTTTGTGTCTATCTGTCTCTGTCTGTCTCTCTTGCTCATGCTCTCTCTCTCTCTCCCAGTTGTTGCAATGATATTATTGCATGTGTGGACAGCAGATACAGGCTGCTTTTGTAGGTATCTGCACATGTGCATGTGATGGCCTCTGCACCAGTTGGTGCCCACGATTTAGTAATTGCATTGAGCCTGCTGTCTGGTAATTGGAGTTCTCACTGTGATTTCAGGACACTGCTATAAAATGATAGGTTAGGTAGGTGTAGCCCTTTCAGTTTTGCAAGGTGAGGACCATGCTTGTTTGCTGTGGACACTGTTGTCTCAGTCAGAAGGTTGGTATATGTCTCATATCTGAAGCTGGGTTGCAGCCAGTGAAATGCTTGTTGTACTGAAACCTGACTGTTGCTTCTTCCAGTACACTCTTCTCAGTGTGTAGGTTTACTCACACCTCCTAATGCTAACACTGGATACATGGGAGTATGTACTTTCTTTTCAAGTTAGAGAATTAACTGGCATACAACAGTAGTTATTGCAATGTATTCCTATGGCTTTCCTATTTCCCTTTACATTCACTCATTGTAATGCATATCATATTTCTTTCAGCACCAAGTTATTGTATATCTGCTGTGGCGTAGTGGTACTTCATGCAGACTAGTAGGTCCACGGTCCCGGGTTCGAGACTGCCAAGGTTTTATCTTTTGCTGCTGAGCAGTACAAGGGACTTGTCATACAGAGTGACTAAGGCACTTTTAAGCAGTTGTAAGCGGGTTTGCGCGACGCTTAGCGATGCAAAGCTAAGCTAAGCTAAGCTTATTTTATGTTAGCAATACTAAGCCAAGCTTGGCTTAGCTTATCATATCTTAGCAATGCTAAGCTAAGCGCACATATGCACACACTGGTGCAAACCCGCTTAGTACTGTTTACAAGTGCTCACTCCTGCTAACCCCTGCACTCATTTCTTTGACAGAAAAGTAAATGGGGAGATAGGAATGTATTGATAAAGGGAGTACAAAGAGGGGAAGACAGTAGGGAAACCAGCTAGGGATGTACAGGATGGGTGTGGAGAGGGTCCATAGCTGCCCATTTATTTACCAGCAACAGCTGTGCATATGCAATACATTAGGAGGGATATTTGAAACCTTCCACCCCTGAAAGAGGGGTGAGGACAACTAAGTGTGTTGTCGTACCAATTATGAATATCAGGCACATGCACTGTTTGTGAACTGCTACACTGTCATTAGTATGTTACTAACTTCTGAACAGTTTGTGGTTTGTTTGTGTTGACATTAGCACAGTCTGCTCAGGACAACTGGACATATTTCACTACTGTGTATGCCTACCTACACCCTTGGTTGTGCCTGACTACACGGGTATATAGTACCTTTGGGTAGGGGTGCAGAAGTGCAGAGGGCATTATTTATTATCGTGTGATGTTTATCTTACTGAACATGCAGAGTTGCTGTGTACCTGTAAGTCTATAAAGGCTAGTAGTCTGTCTGAGTAGCTCCCACCTGTGGACATATCCAGATGGTAGACAGAGGTCAGCCTAGTATTCTTTGACTGTGCACCACAGCAGTCTTTTCAGCACCTGAACAATGGCATTGTCACAGGTGGTTGCTAGCAGTACATGGCTACATCCTTTGATATTTCTGTGTTGTACTTCTACATAAGGGCGTGCTTGTGGGATTCATTATACAGCTATTTGCAGAGTGTGTAACAGCAGACAAGCTGATATGCCTGTGTGTTTCTGACTTTTCCAGGCCTCAGATACTCTCACGTATATATTTGAACAGCCTCAGGGAAAGGTACATATAACTGGGATACACCTGTGATATATTTCAGACATTTGTCAGTTCAGACTTTGGGGGATTCAGAGTATATATATTACTACACCTTTTCTAACGTGCAAGCAGTGTCTACTCTCACTTATTGACATTTGTCATTAAGTGAGATTTCCCACCTTTCTGCCTACTAATAGTACATTTCACAGGGAGTCAGAGGGGCACAGCTAACATTTGTTTACAAATCAGGGTCATCACTGTAGAGCAGTCACCGTTGGGAGGTCTGACCTGTGACCTATGCAAATATGCCAGTGTTTATCCTGCTCTGATACTGTGTGGGGTTTGTAAGGTGCTACTGTAACATTATTCCCTACTAGCATGGCTGATTCTCTTTTCACAGTCATGTCATGCAATTCCACAACACCTGCTGGTTAAGGCCGACAGAACAAGATTTATGTTATGCCATTCCTATTTTACCTTTACATTCACTCATGGTAATGCATGATATATTGATTTTAGCACTAAGTTATTGCATATCTGCTGTGGTGTAGTGGTACTTCATGCAGACTGGTGAGTCCAAGGTCCCTGGTTCGAGACTGACAAGGATATTTTATTTTGCTGCTGAGCAGTACAAGGGCCTTGTCATACAGAGTGACTAAGGCACTTTTAAGCAGTTGTAAGCGGGTTTGCACGACGCTTAGCAATGCTTAGTTAAGAGCACACAAGCTCACACTCGTGCACCCCCGCTAACTACTGCTAAAAAGTGCTTACTCCCACTAACCCCTGCGCTAATTTCTTTTAATGAAAAGAAAATGGGGAGATAGGAAAGTGGTGAAAAAGGGGGCACAAAGAGGGAAAGACAGTAGGGAAATCAGCTTGGGATGTGCAGGATGGGTGTAGGGAAGGTCCATAGCTGCCCATTTCTTTACCAGCAACAGCTGTGCATATGTTTGAAATTTGGTGTGAAATTTGAAACCTTCCACCCCTGAGAGAGGGGTGAGGACAACAAAATATGTTGTACTGCCAATTAGAATTAACAGTTTACATGTCCAACGGACATGTGTGTGAATTGGGCAACTATGTATGGGGCATAATTTTTTGGGGGGAACAGATTGCCCTTTTTTTTAAATTTTTTTTTCCGGTGAGAGTGGAATGTGAGGTAGAGGAAGTAGGTATATTTGTGGAGGTAGGTTGGGGAGGTAAACAGACAAGACAAACAAGATGCATATAGGGGCGGAGTTTGACACATGGGGTGGGTGAACACAATTGATGGGGAAGGATGTTTGGAAATCGCAAGCCCATGAGCCCACAGATGGTAACAGTGGAACTGAGATCCCCACCCATGGGCAGTCACCACTGCACCTTCACAGCCCCAAGGGTGGCTGTGCTGAGGGCTGTGTAGGACGGGCAGGCTCACCTGAGAGACGCACCACTGTCACCTCAAGCTGGTGTAGGGGATCAGCGACTGATCGCTGGATCTCCCTACGCACCACAGCCCGGACCCTAGCAAGGGTGACAGGTGGCCCTCCTCTGCCTACACTTGCACAGGGGGGACGAACCCCATCCCCTGCAGTGCTTCCACCCTTAGGTGGCACAGGACCAGCTGGTGCCAGGTGCACTCGCCAACTGAGGAGGGACAGGTGGGTCCGTTGGGACCGGCCTTCCCATATGTTCTGTGATTAGGTGTGTTTAATTACAACATAAACAACAGCATTTCAGATTAGTTGTAACAGCATGCAGTAATATTCCCATTAACCCATTAACCCAACACACCAAGGTTCCAACAGTTGAACAGCAAGTATAACACATGCATATATTGAATGACAGTGGCTATTCAAACAGCATGCAGGGATGTTTGGTAGCAACAGGCCACCATGAACATGGTGTTTGAATAGGGCACATGCATCAACATCAATGCAAATATTTATAAAACAATAGGACATATGTCCCAACAAATATTTAAGGTTACACAGACCCATTGAGGTGTGGAATTGCATGGTTTATGCACATACGGTAGGGTGCAGAAAAAACCTTGGTTTACATCTTATAATGACCTTTTAGTCTACACTACATTCCCAGTGACTGCAAGTGTATATCCCCTACCTGTATTATTACACTTGCCACCATACATTAGGTTGTGTCATGGGTTTGGCTTGTTCAGTATATGCCTGACCTATGTCTGACATACTAACTGTTCAGGATGCAGATGTTACTGCTACATATTTCTTGTTTGCATTTATATTTCTTTATCTACATATCTGGGATGTTTTCACATGATATTTTCACTTCGATTTGTACAGAACCCTGCATTTCGTGACACACACTCACATTTCTGGTGAATAATTACATGCTACATGTGTGCCAGGTTTACTTATTCATGCCAGCCAGTAACTGACTATTGTGGACTGTATATATGTTTCACAGCTACTAGCACTTACAGCACCCACTTTATATGTGACTGCATAACTCTGGGTTGCCAGCACATTTTCAAACAGTACTGTTTGTATAATGCAAAGGTACAACAACATTTCAGACTCTGTGACACAGACGCACTCTGGGTTTTAGACATTTATTAATGACACTGCACACTTTTCCACAGGCTCACTCCTTTATTTGTTTTAACTGTGTTTTATGGCTGACATGTTCAAGATATATTATACCTTTATTAATAGGTTAGAACAATCTTTTTTCAGGCTCACTCACTTATGTTATATGACAGTGCCTGAAGAGATATTATTCCTGACATAAGTTACCTTTCTTAAATGGTTACTACACTCTTTTTCTGCCTCACTGACGTTTTTATCTGACAGTACATGCAGAGGACTTATTCAGGCAATTCTATGGCTGTTTTATTGGACTACAACACTTTCTATCATGCTCTCTCCCATATTTTATATAACAATACATGCAGAATAATCACTAACCTGCCTGGTGGCGCAGCCTTAGCAGCCTATTTGCATAGGCTTGCTGATTTGTAGTGAGGTCACCCACAGCTGTAAAGTAAATGAAGGGATATTGAGACATACCTATCCGTTATACATACTCCATTATCAATTCTTACATACTGCATTCCATGGCTACATACTCAGTTGTGGGGCATTCTGCATCCCACGGGCCTCCTGTATCCACTGGTTCAGGCGGTCCTGCTTTCATCTCTTCAGGTCTGCATGGTGGTGACGGACCTGCTCACCAGTCCGAGAAAAGCCTGTGGCACTGGTGAGGTCACGAGCTAACCGGTTCCAAGCCTCTGCCTTGTACTCCGTTCCTTGGAACTGGCCCTGCAGGAGTCTTGACTCGTGATGGTGGAAAAGGAGCAAAGCCATGTATTTGGATTTCTCGATGCACCAACGTTGCACTCGGAAGCATGAACCCTCTCCTGCACATGCCATTCTGACAGCAAATGTGAGCTGCAATCAGTTATGGTGAGTATTCCCGCCTATGGGGCTTTAATATGCCGCCTTTCCTCCCACTTTTTTGCAATTGGCCATTTTGTAAAATTCTTGGCTGACTGCAGACCTGCTTAGTAATGGTTAAACTACCATTCGTAACTATATGAATGTTAATAGTGGCTGCTTTCCCCTATATTGTCATGGCTTAGTGGTTTGGTACTTTGATTATGATGCACAGGGTCCTGGGTTCGAACCTTGTCATTCTTTTATTTTAATACTGTCTAGACAAGCTAGGGGGTGTGGCTGCATTTAAGCAACTTAGCTCTACGTTGCTCCACGGTGCCCTGGTTGAACACATTGCGCTGGGAAAAGCGCTTTTAACCTTTGGGCAACTCTATTGCACTGAGTAAAGTGCTATTAAACTATGGGCAACTCTGTTTAGCTGGGTAAAGCACTATTAAACTATGTACAACTCTGTTTAGCTGGGCAAAGTGCTATTACACTGTGGGCACCTCTGTTTAGCTGGGTAAAGTGCTATTAAACTATGGGCACCTGTGTTTAGCTGTGTAAGGCATTGCTTAACAGCAGGCTATTATATATCTGGGTCCTTTAAAAATATTTAGTTTGTTCACTGATACATTGGCCATGTCACTGCTTTTAATAAAATTTTAATCATATATGTCTGGTATTATTTCAAATACTGATTTAAAACATAAATAAGAAGGGGAGTGGTGGGACTCGAACCGTGAATGCTTTCTTTTTGTGCATACACTTTACCATTATGCTATTGCAATTTGGTGTGATTTGCATAAAGATTCTTTTTTATGCTCTTGCATGTCAGAATTGCTAACTCTAGCTAAGGAATGGGCATGCCCGCGCACACACGCACAAATACGGGCAGCTATATCATGGATTTAAAAATATATATATATAATTATTTACTTTATATAAGTGTGATGGGGGTTTACAGTGTCAGGGAGTGTGGTGTTGGGTGCAAGTACATTTGAGAGAACTCGCTCTAGTGTGTTGACATTATGCTTTTTAAAACCTTGCAAGGGCGTGCACATTTAGATTGCTCGGCAGTCGGACATGCCCCCTGCTTTTCTACTCATTCTGTGTAAGAGTTATGGTTGAGTCAGAGTGCCCTCATGAATATTCATGGCATGCTGACATCAAACCATTCAACTGCAGCCTCCGAGTAAGACTTATTAAGTCTTACACGGAGGATTAGTGAATCCGGGGATATATATATATATATATATATATATATATATATATATATATATATATATATATACATATTTAAGAGAGAGTGTGAGAGGGAGAATACACTTTCATTGTGTACCTGTCGGTGATACTGTTTCCTGGACTCTGCACATTTGTGTTTGGACCTGTCACATTACACACCTGCCGTTGATACATCTTGGGTAGCTTAGTGTTAGGTGATTATGTACGTGATTGCGTGTTCTACTCCGGCAGTGGTCGTTTTACCCTTCAGAGCAGGCACTATTAGTACAGGGGTGCATAATGCTAGATTCACTTGTTCTGGACATCATTGATTGTGATCTGTGTGATATTCAGAGAAGCGTAGCCCTGTTTCGTGCATATCCGTATAGTCATGTTTAAATGATGCTTACCAGCACTGGGCAATGCATATTCCCGCTAACATGTGCTAAACCTGATCTGATGACCTGCATCCAACATCCATTATTCGTGCCTTCGGGATTACGTAACGTCCCTTGCAAGATGTGGAACCGGGAACATGCACGACAGTCAGTGCATTTACCACTTGGGCATCTGGGATTTGTACACGTGTTATGGCATTTTGTATGTGGACTGTTCTATGGCTGTTACTCCATACTGCAATCAAATGGGTAACTCAGTTAGTTTACATATGGATGAGACCTATTAATGGTATGTCCAAGTGATGTTTAATGGATGTGCTCCAGCATTGGGAATGTATGTCACAGTGAGCCACACACTATAATGTGCTACACCTTCACACAACCATAGTAGCAGCATGCTGGGGTGACAGATACCTGTCATGGGTACACCCCATGCTTTGCCACTATATCCATGATTACATTATATGGGGCCCCTCATTAACACACCAGGGAATCCATGCAGAGTGTGTGGGGAACAGTGATTACACACATGGATCCCGCAATTGGCTCTGCTCCACTGAGGGACAGTTGGTTACTCTATATGGTGGCGACAGCAGACACTGTTTGCCTTGATTGATGAATGGCCTCTGACAATCGGGCGTGTACCTACGATGTACCTAGGAACCTATACATACAGTACCAACATATGCTGATAGGTGCGTGTACTGTTCAGGTGTTGACATTCCTTGTTCCAATAGCTGTTGTGTGTGCAATGGTTGAGGGCTGCCTATGTAGGATTCACACAGTAGGCCAACTATACATTACAATTTACAGGTGGTCGTGTGTGTGTGCCATCCATTTTACTGTGTGTGCAGGTGGAGAGGTGTGTCAGTCAGTAGGGGCCTACACTGCCAGAGTATGTGCTATACTTTCCCTCTTTGCCAAGGTGTAGGCATATTGGGTACACCTCCATCTGCCTACTGGGGCTGGCACAGGGTGTTCGTGGTCTGAATCCCTCTGTGCCTGTGATGGCCTTGGCAATTGCGGTGGGCTGTGAGGGCCCTCACCATTATGTCCCTGCTGCAGCTGTTTCCACAGGATCATATTATGTAGCATGGCACATACTATGAAGATGTGGGAACACGTGCCTGGAGAGTACTGCAAGGCTCCACCAGATATGTCCAAGCAATGGAACCGTGATTTCAGCAACCCGAACACACACTCTGTGATGATTCTGGTTTGTGCATGTGCCTCATCATCCACGGCTCCAGTGCATAGCCAGCATCCCCCACATGGTGGCCATGTGGGATACCCCCCCTGAAAAATACCTGATACAGCTGTGAGGCATACCAGATGTGGGAGTCATGGTAGCTTCCAGGGCTGCCAGCACACACATCCATGATAATGCCCTGGGAATTGCACATGACCTGACAGTTGATGGAGTGGTATCCCTTGCAGTTTATGTAGTGCCTACCATACTCACCGGGTGGTGACTTGATATGTATGTGTGTGCAGTCTATCGCACCCAGTACATGGTGGAAGAGACGCATATTGCTGGCCAACTCCTCCTGAGTTTGAGGGTAGTATATATGCTCATTGACATGTGGTAACATGGCATCCAGGAACTGGTGTAGTACCCTGGATGCTGATGCCTGTGAGATTCCCATTATATCTCCAGTTGGCCTTTGAAAGGTACCTGTGGCTACTATTCGCAAGCTTACACATACCTTCGTGTCCACTGGGATGGGTTCCCCTCTGTTGTTTCTGGATCTCAGGCGTGGCCAGCACAGCTCAACTATTTGCTGTAAGATGTCTCTGTCCACCCTGTAACTCTCTACTATCTCCAGATCATGTAGCCCCTGGTAGGTTACCCTTAGTCTGAACACTCTTCTCCTCCTCCGGGGCCTGCGGTGGTTGTCAGCATCATCCTCCACAACACCTTCAGTCTCTAACACATGGTGATGAATCACAGCTATGGCAACTCCCAACATGTGCATTGTAAAAGTTCCCCGTCTGTTTACACCAATGGTGCAGTGTTTGGGAATACACAGGTGTGTGTGAGGTGCCTTCACACTTTATACTATTGTGCTGTGAACACTGATGATGTCATAGGGTGTGTATGTACCATTGGAGCTACAGGGTATCTTATGTGTTTTACGACAGGTACTATTATTGTGGTGCCTTTGGTGTTGAATTACATTTGGCTGCCTTGGATTACCTCTTGCCCTTCCCTTTACATTTCTTAATGTTTCACCTCCCATTTTCTGGCATGCATCCAGCAGCCTGCTTTCATTTATACTTTCCTAAACCTGGCTTATCTTGCGTAATGTGTTCTATGGCCGGTCTACTGCAGGTTTGCTTTGCTCTGCTATGACAGTTCTCTTTTCTTTGGAATCTAACACCTCCCTTATCCTGTTTTGTAGGTTTCTGCGAGCAGACTTGTTAGCTGCTGTTGATTGCCCACTGTGAGTTAATAGGTGTTAATCGCTCAGTTGTACTCCAATTACCCTACTGCGGCATTTCCTTATTTTCTTCCCCTAACCTTCCTGTTTGAGCTATGGTGCATGCTGCGTGCGTCTGCTTACCGGGTTTTGGGCATGTTTTCATCCCTGTACACATGCACGTTCGGGCACCATATGTGCTCTCAGCTAAACAATGCTATAACTACATCCCCACCCCTGTCCTGTGGTTTTGCTTAGCAAAGGCCAGGCTGGATTTGCATTGCTCCAATGTGCTTACAGCTATGGTGGCACACCCCACTGCTGGTGTCATGTATACCTCTAAACCACTTCTTGATGTTGTAGCGCTGCACCGTATGGTACATCCTTAGTCAGGTGGGACGTTTGCGATTCACTATTACATGCCTCATTTGCATAGCATTGACTACTAATTCCTAGTTACCATGCCAAACACTGTCACAGACCCTTAGCAACCCTTGCAGCTTGGTTGTGTTGTACCATGCATACCATTGAGTATTATGGTGAAATCATGATTTGTATTACATTGCGATTTTATGACATTTGTATATATTTTCTTTGTGTTCCCGTTTGTGCACACATGCCCTGCGGTTGTACTTTGCGTTACTGTGGACATGACATTAAATGTTGTTTCTTAGGTGTTGTGCATCTTTTCTTATGCCATTGGCTGTATATTTAGCCATTGGCATATGTTAACTTTGTAATACATGATTTTTGTCTGCTTTCATAGCTCCGATGTTCTGTTTGGAAAAATGTAAGCCATTTTTTTTTTGGTTTACATTTCTTTGGGCTTACGCTACACCTGCACCACTTCATGAATCGCTATGTACCTTCATTTGCATGGTGCGGCACTGCACATGGGGTGATTAGCATACCTAAGCTGAGGGCTGCGCAGATCTGGTGTACTCTGGTAGTGCACATGGAATTGGATCATATCTGAAATGCTCGGTGGCCATATTTGGCGTTATACCGCCTACGCTACACCTACGCCTGCCGCAAGCTTCATGAATCCCGGGGATAGCATTTAATAAACTATACAAGATGCTCATGCTTTAGCATATCATTAATGGCATTCTCATTTAAGGAATCTATTTTCAGCTGCAATGAATAAAGAATTCTAAAGGAAAAGGATAACCAAAATCAGTTACCACAGAATTCACAAAGATGTTAAATCAACTTCTATGAGAAAAGTCACACAAACAGTATACAACTAAATATAATTTATGTTAAGTAGAATAAAGTTATTTTTCTGACTATATCAGTTGTGAAGTTTATACAAAAGCTGGAATTTCTTTACCTTGCATGTAGTAGCTTCTGTAACTATTGTTCACAGTTGTACCTCTTTTTAACAGTAAATATCAATAAATTACAAACCAACACTCTGGTCCATCTTCTTGTCTATAAGCTATTCATTTCTTCCTACAAACAGTGAAAAACAGTGGTAAAAAAATAAAATATAAATCAAAATTAATCTTCTCTTTCCAGGCAGCCGCACAATCAATCAGAAGTCAACACAGGATTGTTTAGATAAACTATGGATGTCACATTAAAAATATTTCAGCAGAAGCTTTAAAGTATTTAGTTTAAAAATGCTGATGTACCTCAAAACATGCACGTGTAAAAAAGGACATGTCATGATAATTTGCAACCATGCTGCAAATTATATAACCAAATGAGACAGTGGTACCTTTTAAAAAATGTCCTTATAACTATTCAGTTACTGCAGGGTAAACTTGCACTCAAATAGGCTTGTGACCTCAGCTTAGTGTATGACCTGTATGTGGCCTGATGTATAAGATGAAGAAATCGGAAACAATTAGCTACGTGATTTGTAATGAGGAAGGGCAGAGAATGGTGTACAAACAGTAAGGAGAAAGTCCTGCATTATGTCAGTGTTCAACTCCAGTACACTTCCTCTGAGAAATCTAATAGAAGAGAAAGAGGGGAGCATTGCTGTAGAATTATAACCTAAGCTGCAGAGACTAGCAGTAAATTAGAGCAAAATGCATGAAAATATATACATGTCCAACTCCTGCTGCAGTTTAACACTGGAATATTCTCAGCGCCACAAAAAGCTTTGTCACTCCATTCTCATTGCTCACTATAGCTCCTATCTCATACAAAATAACGAGAGATAGGATCAGTTAAAACATATTTTTACAAGAGCTATATGGATAATATCCATTTCAATCTCTAAACTGCGTTATCCTCATTTTATTACAGTTACTGAAATCTTCTAACACCTTGGTATCATATTAATTTCTTTCCATTAATTTTATCTTTGCAATTGCAAGGATATCCAAGTTTTGCAGTAATAAGTATACAAAGCATTAGCAACAGTTATGTAAAACAAAAAAAAACAACTATTGTCTTTTTACTCACTTTGAAAAGCAAACCAAATATGTACTTTTCTTAAGAATTGTTATATAACCTACATGATGGTTTCACTTTTACAAAAGTAAGATTTTGCATATGTTTCTAAGTTTTAGTATCTAGTAATTGTGAAACCAAAAAGAGAACAGCTAAAAGCAGAAGTCAAAGTTTCAATTTCAACAAATTGACAGTAAAACTAGGTAGGAGATTACAGTATTTGAAGAAAAAGGTATATTCTTAATACTGATTTATGCAGCTAAATCCCTTGTTAGAAACCATAATTAGCCTGCCATTTCTGGTGTTATGTTTTATTTTCCTTAAAGATAAAAAATAAAATTAGTTAATTAAAAAGAAACTCAGACAGCAAAGATTTCAACGCAATAATCATTTGTCAGCAAACATAGCAATACTGTAATATTCATTATTTCAGCATGGTGATACTTTGCCCCCAATTCTTCTGAGCTAGCAAAAGATGCTATATACCTAGAGAACAACTCTTAAACAAATGATGCAACATAAATAGCCAGCTATCTCTAGGTGCATGCACTTTTACTTAACCCAATAAAAAGAGGTTTGCCATGATCACCTAAACTGGATTAAACAAAACAAAAAAAAAAAAAAAAAAAGAAAACATATGTACGTACTAACCAGTATCATGAATACAGAAGGATATTGCATTGCCACACACTGGTATATCATAACTCTTAAACTCTTAGCACACAAAATCTGGACAAAGTGTAAAATAAATGGAGGAAATGGACCAAAAGTAGGGGCAAAAATGTAAATATTGCTCTTAAAAATTTAGAAAGATAATATAAAAGATTCCGTGTTAATGATTCTGTGAAGTCTAAAGCAAAATTATATGCCATTATTTAGTGACTTCAATCCTCAATGATTTGCTAGAAAAACACAAATTTTTTTTTGAAACACTCCAAAAATATGAGGCAAAAATCTGGCCAGTTGAGATATATGTGGCATATAGATCAGACGATTGTTTTGCACCAAAAACTTTAGATTTGAAAGCCATAATTTTGTCTCATTTTAAATAAGAAAGCAACATGTGTTTTCTCTTGGCTCTTAAGGCAGTGGAAAAAAGGCAACACACATTTTTGGCTTAAGTTGGGATTGGGATGAAGTTACAGTGGGAAGTCTGTGAATTTCTTTTCTGTAAAATAACATTGGTAATTATTGAAAATGTGTATACTATTTATGCATGTGAATATTTATATTTGTTTGCTTACTGGGGCACAACAGTGATCAAAGATTATCATCCACATGCTCTGACTGGGTCAATTTTATATCTCTATCTATATTTATATCTATATATATATAGATATAGATATAAATAGATACCCCAATATATTTGTAAATGTATATAGCTATACATCTTTCTCTCTCCTTCATTCTCTCTCTCCCTGCATCTCTCTTTATGTGTGAGTGTGTGTGTGTGTGTGTGTGTGTGTGTGTGTGTGTGTGTGTGTGTGTGTGTGTGTGTGTGTGTGTGTGTGTGCGCATGTGTGTATATGTACATGTGTGTGTGCTCACGTGCGCTATGGTATAGTGGTCTTAGCAACTACTGTGGTGTGTTTTGTGAAGCTGCAGTTTTGGGGTAAATTGGAAGGAGGATTCATATCAGGTCACAGTAGAGGAAGACACATCACATCTTTTAAAAGGGAGGCTTTGGAGAGAGATGCAGAGGAAGAGAAAAAAGGAGAGGGTGATATCGGGCTCCCAAGCGGAAACCGAGGATGTGCTCTGGAGAGACACAGAAGCTGAGTCTGTGAATCATGACACAGAGTATTTGTGAAAATGGCCTCTATGATAAAGAGAGAAAGTATAAGAAAGATGCCCATGCTGGTTCTACAGGGAGTAAAGCCAGTGTCAAGGATTTTGCCCTTTTAGTTTATTGTCTAGAAAAGGACTGTGAACATCAAGGCATTATTTTCTTTTGGGAAACATTTAGTGCTGGCATGGTTTAATAAAGCAATTATTCCTTTCATTTTTCAATGGCTAATTAATTTAATAAAGTGCACTTCAAAAATAAAGGAAATACTTCAGTAGTTGCTTATATTATAAAGCTGGTTTCTCTGTAACAAGATTGGTATACATATATATATATATATATATATATATATATATATATATATATGTGTGTGTGTGTGTGTGTGTGTGTATGTGTGTATATATATATATATATGGATTCACTTCATAATCTCGAAATACTGAAATCTCAAATTTCAGTTTTTTGAGACCATGAAATCGGACCCATACAACACCGAAACACCAACACCGCAAAACCCAAAACCACAAAATTCAAAACACCTAAAACACAGCACACACCAGACCACACATATACCAGAACACCCACATCACAACATAAACAAACAAAACACACATCCACAAACCTACGACATAAACAAGAAGGGGGGCAAGCTCCTCTACACCCCTCATGTGGGGGGGGGCTGCGCCCCACCCCTACTTATATATACTAACTCTGAGATTGCACAAACAGTAAATAAAAGCACACACACACCCACACACACACACACACACACACACACACACACACACACACAGACATACACACATACACACACATTCTACAGTCCCTCACACACACATCACACATATCAGCACACTCACATACACTCAAACTCCCACTCAAAACCCTTATAAACACTCACTTACCTGACATAACACCTAAATCCACACATGGCACCGCACACCATCCACATACAATCCTGGACATTACATAGTGTAAAGCCATAATTGCGAAATCGAGATATTCAAATTCACAATTATGCACTTTCGCTATTTTCAAACTTCATCTTTATAATCTCGAGATACTGAAATTCGACATTTCAGTATTTTGAGATTATAAAGGGCCAGATTCACGAAGGCTTGCATGGAGTCTAAGAGTAGAGTAAGACTCCATGCAGCCAACATGTCTTCCGAACGATCCAGGAACAGCCGGCAGGGGTGTGTAAGAGAGCTCCTAAAACTCCTCTTACATGTACAAGGCTATGATATGCAAATTACCTCATTTGCTGCTGAAAGGCATGCAAATGAGGTAAAATTGCAATTCAGGAAACCCTAACCTGTCCGAGTAAGAGTAGTGTTATTTGCAGAAATGTACTCCAATGACAACTGAGTATGTTTCTGCAAATAGCAAAACGGAGCCGTGACAGCTTGAAAAAAAGGATGCATCCAGTCGAGGAAGCATGCCAGTGGCCAAAAATATGGCCATTGGCAATGTCCACCGATACAAAAATAAAATAAAATAAAATAATTTTTTTCCCGATCGCCAATGTTTAAGCTTAGCGCAGCGCCGCGCAAACACGGTGCAGTGTAAAAACCAGAAAAACAATAATTAAAATGCAGAAACATGGATTTTACAGTAATCCCTAATATACAATGCAAGGGAATGGCAGTCCAAAGACAACATGGCTACCGAGCAGAGGTTGCTAAGGGAGGAAGCTCAGTCTAAGAGTTGTAACCAAGCATTAGTAGGCAATCCTATGCAAATGAGGGTAAGGATAGTGAATCACAAATTTACATAGCAAAAGAGCGCAGTCAGTGTAGTGTAGGAGTAGGATAAGGGGTGTAACAGAGTAGAAAATAGGTGACATTATAAGGGGGGTATGTCTGAGAGAAGTGAAGCTCATTGGAGTAGAGTGTCATGTGTCTGCTGTCAGATACTAATCACTGGAAGAGGTGTGTCAACAGGTACCCTAGCTAAAGGCAAGAAATTGAAAGTGTATGCCGTGAACAACACCAAAGCTTCTTGTGGAAATGCCTGCACCGTGTATGCGCGTGCGTGTGCGTCTGTAAAACAGAGTAAGCCTGCGTGCGTGCGTGTGTGCCTGTGTGCGTGCATTTAAGCTGGAATAAGCAAGTGTAAGGATGTTGAAACCCGTGTAAGTGCGTTTGCCCCTGTGTGCTCGAGTGTTAGCAAGAATAAGCAAGTTGTAGTCCGTGTAAGCACGTGTGTGTGCGTGTGAGCTGGTGTGTGAGTGTTTGCACTTATGTGCACAGCGCTGCCCCCCTGAGGAAACAGAAAGGGAAAAGGAAGCACAACAGATAGTAGGAACTTAACCAGGGAGTACTAGCAGAGCTAGCAGGTGAAAACAATAAGAATCAGGCAATTACACAGGCAGTACACTAGCCCAGCCCAGCCCAGTCCTTAAAACTCAGCAAACAACTTTCCAGTATGTTTTTGTCAGAGACAGTGCAACACTGCAGTAAGCTAATAGAAGTGAAAACTGAAAAAGCTTTACTGAGACAAAGAAATGTTAGGGGCTACCATTGCTGTTATAATGTGACATATGCAACATGCTGAGGGTGGTGACAATGTAAATGCTGCTGAGCAACCCACAGTGTGGAAACGGAGAAGAGTGTACAGGCCTAGGGTAACCTACCAGGGGCTACATGAGCTGGAGATAGTGGAGCGCTATAGAGTGGACAGAGACCTCATGCAGCAAATTGTTGAGCTGTGCAGGCCACGCCTCACACACAGAACCAACAAAGGGGAACCCATCCAAGTGGAAACCAAGGTATGTGTTGGCCTAAGAATATTAGCAACACATACCTTCCAGAGACCAACTGGCGATATGATGGGGATTTCACAAGCATCAGCATCCAGGGTACTGCACCAGTTCCTGAATGCCATGTCAGCACATGTCGGTGATCATGTATATTTCCCCAATTCCCATGAGGTATTGGCCAGCAATATGTGTCTCTTCCAGCAAATAGCGGAATACCCTGAGGTAGTGGGTGCAATAGACTGCACGCACATTTGCATCAAAGCACCAGCCGTTGAGTGGGGTAGGGTCTACTATAACCACAAGGGTTACCCCTCCATCAACTGCCAGGTTGTGTGTGATGCCCAGGGCATAATAATGAATGTGTGTGCTGACTGCCCTGGAAGCTACCATAACTCCCATATGTGGCATCTGACACAGCTGTACCAGACATTTGCCAATGGAGGCACACGCACAGACACGAAATGTAATCGAGCGTGTGTTTGGGCTGCTCAAGTCATGGTTCTGGTGCCTGGACACATCTGGTGGAGCCTTGCAGTACTCACCAACTACATGTACCCAAATAGTCATGGTATGTGCTATGCTACACAATTTGATCCTGCGAAAACAGCTGCAGCAGGATCAGCATAGGGCCTGGCACACAGCCCCCCACCATTGCAAAGGTCATCACAGGCAGAGCATGACTCGGAGAAGGAACAACCTGAGCCTGCCCCAGTAGGCAGAAGGAGGTGTGCCCAGTATGCTTTGGCCTTGGCAAAGAGGCAATGCATAGCATATACACTGGCTCAGTAGCAACCCTGGAAATGATACCTCTCTCCGACTCACACATAATAGTAAAAGGGATGCCTAACTTGACACTACCTGTTAACAAACATGTATAGGGAGTTTAAAATGTGCATTCGACATAAGCAGCTTTGCAGCACCACCTGAGGCATGATTGCTATGTGTTAAGCAAAATAAAGCACTGCTAAACAGCTCTCACCACTATTTAGTATATGTAAACAAAATTGCACAAACTAAGTAGCACAACTACAGGCAATGTTGAGCAATATTGTGCACTGTTCAGCAATGTTGGTCAACATTGAGCAATGTTGTGCAAGTCTGGTCAAATGTGGGCATAGTTCAGCAAAACCAGGTTAACATGTTCATATTTGCTTCACTTTTCTTGAAGCAGTCTGTTCTGGCATGTATGAAAATATGAAGCCGTGGCAGTCCTCGAACCCAGGATACAGTGCACTATAGTCATAGTACAGAGCCACTAAACCATGACACTATGTCAATGGTCAGCTTGTATGAAAAAATTTTGATAACTCAATGCTAAGTATCTCATGGAAACCTTGCAGGCATAGCATAATCCCTGTCGAGTTAAGACACAAAGGTGAGGCCTGCAGTAAGAATAGAACCTGATATTCAACACACATATAGTATAAATGTTAATATTGGTAATGTTCACACACATCAACAAATGTAGTGGACCTCAGACAGTAACATACTGCAAAGTCACACTGGGCATGCTCACACACTTGAATATATGAGACAAATGTCAGGCAACAAAACACTGAAAGTCTGAACTGGGCATGCTCACACACTTAGGGCAAGTTTGAGTACAGCAGTGGGTCACACATATCCGTCAGTTGCATGTGTCAACCCAGGAACCTCGCACTATTCACCAATCTGCCATGTGCACACAGTGATATGACAACAGACATGTATATAATATAGTGAAATCCTGTCATAATCAAATATGTTATGCAGATACCTAGGTTGTTCATAGAAAGTGGTAAAGCAAAGAAGAAACAAAACCTGCAATCAGTACCATCACTGAACAATGTGCATCCCGAACATTAGCATAGGTTCAGAGGTTGACACTAGGCTATCTGCCCTAGGTATATAGAAGACTAGCCACAGTGTGTTTGTATTTTGCAACCCTGCTAGATCAGTAGACTGTGCCTGTGAATAGTAGGTCACACAAGATATCTCACATATGTTCATTTCATTCTGCCTCTGTCTAGCAGGGACCCATAACATATCCCAGGGCTAAACATATGATCACCCATCCACCTGTGAAGATGTCACTGAAGGTGGTCAGTGTGGGTCTGTGTGTATGTGGGACTGTGATCTCATTCCCGAGTGAGTGGAGCCTCTGGCATGGGAATCTGCCCTTCCAGCATGTCCTATTAACATCATTGCTGATGTACCTGTCCCTGGAGTGTGTAGCTGTAAGGAACTGTGATATCCTGATGTGGAGCCTGTCCATCAATGCTGTGATGGACACAGCTTCAATCAAAAGGACAGACTGCATCCAAGTAGGCAGTAAGCAACTGAGGAGGGCTGGGGTCACCATAGCCAAACTGTGCATACCATTTGTGTGAGTCCCTAGATCCACTTGGTTAGGTACATTTGTGGACATTCCAGTTGCTGCAGGTGTTGGGTAAGGTACATCCGAAATGGGGCATTTTATCCAAGCATGGGCCTGATGAGTATAGGGTCACAATGACCCCACCTGATCTGGATGTAAAACCCTATGGGATAAGGTGGACTAAATAGAAGGTGCGTCCATCAACATTGGCAACATGAATGTCAAAGCTGAGAGTACTAAGTATTCATGTCCCCAAATCACAAATCACACACACTGTATGTGATTTATCATCACCTATGTGGTAATGTGTGGGTACGATGTTACTACCATAGGTGATGACTATGCATCTAAAGGAAGGTAGCTGTAGGCCATGGCTCTGGCACCAGTCATCCATCTCTGTGAGACCGTTTCTGAGGATGCTTGTGCCAGCTAGGCAGTCGATTATGGCACACAGTTTGCAATCATCTGCAAACATGGTCAGCCATATTCCTCCTGTGTTAGCCAGCACGTCTCATAAATATATATACGGAACAAGAGAGGTCCCAGGACTGAGCCCTGTGGGATGCCACGTGTAACTGGTGTATAGTCAGACATGGCACCTGCAATACTGACCATGTGGGTGCTATCCATGATCCAGTTAGCAATCCATATTGTGACGTATGTGTAGATATTGAATCCGTTGATCTAATGTATAAAGGCCGAGTGGGGTATTGTGTTGAACTGGTGTGTGAGCTCCAGGTAGGCTGTGTGGACAACCCTCTGTACGTCTATGGACCTGTTAACTGTTTAAAGACATCAAACAGGTGCAAGAGCCAAGATCTGCCCACAACAAACCCAAATTGTGTAGGATCCATCGTCTGTAGGCTCACAATATCTATGTGTATGTGTTCAATGATGATACACTCCATAGCTTAGCAGACCAGGATAGTTAGGCATATAGTGTGATATTGTCCAGGGAACCTTCTGGCACCAGCACTGTGGAGCGGGTACACTTTAGCTGTATGCCATTCCATGGGTACATATCCTGTAGTAACTCTGATATTGAACAGTGACATAATGTGAGTGTGAAGTTCGTCATGAATCTCGTGTAAGCCGCAGTCCAGGACACCGTCTGGTCCCATTGATGCTGTGTTTTCTGCTATGGAGAGGGCAGCACTCACCTGTTCATCTGTGATGTCAGGGAGGCTACACCCTGTTGGGATGGACATGTGCACTGCAGGGGGCATGGTGGGGAAACATTCCCACTGAACCTGTTGTCCAGGATGTTTGCAATGTCAGTGGGTTCACTGTATCTTTTGTAATTATGCAGTAACTCACAGCATATCTGTGAGTTCCCACTCAGGTCCCTGACATAACTAAATAAGGCCTTGTGATTGTCCATAGTGTCTGTTGCAAGTGTCTGTTAGAAGTGGGCCTTAGATGAATCAACAAGTGATTGTAGCTATACTATAGTACTGATCAGAGATGCCTTCCTTATTGTGATTGTGCTCTATTATGTAGCCTCGTCCTGTCCTTGTATAGCTCATTAATGGCCGTGGTCCACCAGGCAGTTCCCCTGCCTTTGGAGGAGTGAGTCTTGTAGTTATCTGGGATAGCATGATCCATGCATTCCAGTAGTTGTCCATAGAATGGGTTTGTAAAGGATTAAGTGGTCTGAGCCATAATTAACACTGTCCCAGGGTCTTTGAGGGATACCACCTTGGTTTGTATAAGTGTGACATTTGCTCATGAGAAGTATGTCACTAAGATCACCTAGGATGTGTGTGTGTATGGGATATGTATGTCCAGTGAGATGAATGTATGTTCTGACCTTAACAATGAGGGGTATACCTCTGGTGTGGAACATTGAGTCCCCATGTTGGTGATGATCAGGTCCCACATGCTTTAACCCCCTGTGGCTGTGGTGACCAGGTCCGCCATAGCATTTGAGTGTAACAATCCTAGCAACTGTTGTGTGAGGGTGTCAGTGCTTGAGTAGTATTCCCAGTCAATGTTTGTGTATTTGAAGTCACACAATATAATGGTGTTTGGAGAGACCTTCACATTCCCCAGTGTTCCCAGGAATAACGAATGTGGTTCCCGAGTTTGTGAGTGTGGTCTGTAGCAGTCTACAAACTGAAATGCAGTTTGGCCCACTGTCAGTTGCACATGTACATTCCCCGATGCTTTGTGCAGTGCTACCAACCCGGAGGTGTGTGTATGAATGATGTATATGGATACCCCCCCCCTTATTGTTGCTGTCCGGTCCGAGTCTTGTGTCCGAAAACCATGGTATGAAGTAAAACCTGGTAGTGCTGGTGTGCTTTTGTGAGCCTGAACCAGGTGTCTGTTACTGCACATATATCGACAGTCTCCATACTGATGTGAGTCCTGAGTGCATGCATTCTGAGGGTTAGACTTCAGTTGTTGAGCAGCATCATTCTCCATTTCCTTTACCCTGTAACGTCCTTGGCTGTGGATTTGTCTTCTGAGCCTCGCTTCAAACAGCCACTATGGGTGTGGCAAGAGCCTAAGCCAGTCTGTGAAAGCCTAGGGGTGACAGGTGCATGGTGTCCATAGCAAATGTATGTGGCAAGTTGAGCATGTAATCCCAGGCTGACAGACACTGGATCCCCTTTGAATGACAACAGTATGTTAGGCAACTGTTAAAAGTGATGAGTTTGTCTGTATACTGTGACATAGTACTTGGTGAGGGTAAGATGCTACACAAGGTCAGGGTCATACTGGCCTGGGCTACATGATCAGAGAGCTCCTCTATGTCTCTTGTCATATAGTCCAGGGAGGAACGTGTGAGGGTTTACACACCAGCATGGTCAATGATGGAGCCATATTTGTACTTGCAGTGGACTGACAAGAGTGCATGTGTCATGTGGCAGATCCTGGCACCGGACACACAGCACAAAGTGACCTTCTCCTTGTTCAGCCTGGTGAGTGGGATGTCAGTGTGACCAACAATTACAGTCACCTAATACAAGTGTATGAGGTGTGTTGTTTAGGCCTAAGGGCAGTGACTGTGTGGCACAATGACTTTGTGAACTATGTGATATGTGCGTATGGTTGTGGGTTAGCAGTTGTTTGTGTGTCTGCTTTGGATGTCTCTGCTGCTTAGGCAGAGTATATTTAGATGCTCCGAGTATGTCTTTGCATGACAATGTATATAGTTTGCTGTTGTCATAGGTCCATGTGAGACTAGATTTGTGGTGTGTGTCATTACCTTCATCACCTGATAGACTGTGCCAGTCACGGCTTGGGAGAGCTCAGCCTCCTGTCTGTCTATACAGTTGCACCTCTCACATATATCTGAGTTTGTTGGTAGGAGGACAGTGTTCTCTGTGTACATAAGGCAGTTGTAACAATGCATCAAAATTCCAATATGCACCAGCTGGACTGGAGAGTACACACGAAACCGATCTTTGGACATGCCAGGATATAATGATGACATACATTGTTGACTGATCACAAAAGATCAGTAGTGTGTGAAGTGTGTAAAAGAGTATAACAGGGGTTTAGTGTTCAGGTTTGTTGTTGCTTTGGAAAGATAATCTGTGAAGGAGTACAGACAAAAACATTACACCTCCTTCAGCTATGTCAGAAATAGCAATGTACAGTTATATATGTCCTGAGTCAGGGTCAACTATACCTGACTGACAATGTCGACACCCTGTCAGACAGGCCCATACATACATACCCACCTCCCAGTGACAAAAGGTCCTATCATCATACCAGGAGATATCACATGTAGAATGTGTAAACTGCTCCTCCCAAAGCCAAATGAATCCCATCACATGGATAACATTGTTTCCCCATATGTGTCATAAGTGAACAACAGAACAAACAGACTCTGCACCTGAACAGTCTGTTGAGCCTCACACCCTCTACATGATCTTACACTGTTGAATTTGTTACAGCAACATGTGGTGCACCCCACAAGTGTTGGTGCACAACAGACCATGGAAACTATAGTCCTATAAGCCTATGAAGTCCGAACTGCTAGTCCATGGAGTCCATGATGATTGCAGTCAGGAACAGAGCTATTGTAATCCGACAAACACACAGCCCAAATGTCTGTGGCATGTTAATGAGCAGATCATGTTCCCCAAACCTGCTAGATTTCTTGCAAGGCAGCCACCCAGGACATACATCACTGAAAGGAGCAACACAGGTCCCACATAGACTTTGAATAGCCCTTTACCAACATCACAGACACATGTTGTATCCACAAAACCAACAATTTGTACATGAATATGTACTGTCATATGAAGGAATGGTAATTTGTCCACAGGTAGATCACACAAGCTATGAATTGTGGATTCCTGTTCAAGATGTTCACACCTGCTGACCCACAAGGTTCATTCCTGGGATTGCATAACACTAAGTGCACACACATTACCAGGTCCAGTCTGATGATGTCAGCATCCTACAAATATAGCATGAGAATAGAAACCACACAGCAAAGCATATTGTGCATCGTGTTAATGCGTATCTCACTAGTATCATAAGTTAGGTAGGGGTTTGAATCCTGCAATTGTTGTGGGGGTGTATGTGTGTGTGAGAGCTCCTTTAGGAGGAGTGCCCTTTTTGTAGACTTTCACAACACATTAAAAGAGGTGAACACCTCTTTGCCAAGTGTGATGATGTCAATGCTCCACAAGTTAAGCATATAGCATATTGTGTTAATGCGTATCTCACTAGCATCGTGATATAGCTAGGTATGGGTTTGAATCTTGCAAGTGCTGAGTGTGTGTGTGAAATTCCCTTTGAGAGGAGTGGCCTTTTTGGAGACTGTGGAAAAACATTAGGAGAGGTGAATACCTCTTTGCCAAGCGGGATGATGTCAGCATCCCACAAATACAGCTTTGGAAATGAACCTCCCAGTAAAGCATGTAGTGTGTCGTGTTAATGCATATCTTCCCTAGTGTCATAAAATAGTTTGGTAGGGGGTTGAATATTGCAAATGCTATGTGTGTGTGAGAGGTTCCATTTGAGAGGAGTGGCCTTTTTGGAAACTGTGGAAACACATTAGGAGAGGTGAATACCTCTTTGCCAAGTGTGATGATGTCAGCATCCCACAAATAAAGCTTTGGAAATGAATACACCCAGTAAAGCATGTAGCGCATTGTGTTAACTTATATTTCCCTAGTGTCATAACATAGTTAGGTAGGGGTTTGAATCATGTGAATGCGTGTGTGTGAGATTCCTTTTGAGAGGAGTGGCCTTTTTGGAGACTGTGGAAACACATTAGGAGAGGTGAATACCTCTTTGCCAAGTTTGATGATGTCAGCATCCCACAAATACAGCTTTGGAAAAAAATACTCCCAGTAAAGCATATAGCTTGTTGTGTTAATACGTATCTCCCTGGTGTCATAACATAATTAGTTAGGGGCTTGAATCCTGTGAATGTGTGTTCAATTCCCTTTGAGAGGAGTGGCCTTTTTGGAGACTGTGGAAACACATTAGGAGAGGTGAATACCTCTTTGCCAAGTGTGATGATGTCAGCATCCCAAAAATACAGCTTTGGAAATGCATATTTCCAATAAATCATATAGTGTGTTGTGTTAATGCATATCTCCCCAGTGTCATAACATTGTTAGGTAGGGGTTTGAAACCTACAAATGCTGAGTGTGAATGTGTGTTTGTGTGGGGTGTATGTGTGTGTCTAATTCTATGAGAGGAGTGGCCTTTTTTGAGACTGTGAAAACACATTGAAAGAGGTGAATACCTCTTTGGCTGGTTTGATGATGTCAGTATCCCACAAATACAGCAGTGGAAATGAAAACTCCCAGTAAAGCATATGGCACATTGTGGTAATGCATATCTGTCTAGTACCATGACATAAGTAGGTAGGGTTTTGAATCCTGCAATTGCTGAGTGTGTGTGTGTGACACTGTTGAGCAATGTGTTGTGTGTTTTGCTTCTACTACTGTATGACATATCAGTAATGCAACAGTATGTGCATTGCACACTGCAGGTATCTGTGTGGCAAATACACATATGTACATGTGACCTAAATTGGTAACAGTGTGGACAAGACATTCAAGTCAAAGGTGTGAAGCCTGCTGTCAACACAACTACATCTGTTACCATTGACAGTTTTTGCTGCTGCTTCTTGGACCGTAGCTCACATATGTATGTATGTGACAAGTCCAGCCACTGTAGTGAGCTGTGCCCTAGGTCATTTGTGTCACACACACACACATGACAATTGTTATAGGATAGTGTGAGTGTGGGTGTGTGCCTGTGGCATATGACAGACATGCCCAAACACAACACAGTCTGTCAATAATGGCCATTCATGGTAGGTATACAACAACTCCGTGTATATGCATACAGACACCTTATTGCTTATGTGATATACTGAGGGACATCAGCATAGCTTTGGGAATGTGGATATCAAAGGACAAATGAAATCACATGTGGCTGCCTGTACACATCGGTACCCCTGTTACATGTTGTGTGCTACTACCAATGTGGTACAATCAGGATACTATGTGTAGCAAATGTGGATGACTATGCTATTGTTGGATCATAGCTTCACAACATGGGTTTGTCAACAGGTATGTGTCTGTATGATACCCTTGTGGAGGATAGGTGTCTAATCCGGGGAATGATTTGTAGGCCACTGTATGCATCACCAGATGTGGATGTATATATCCGTAGTATGTCTGCTTGTACCTAGGATGGACATATTTATTTATTTATTTATTTGCAGTTGGTTTACCAGGATAGTCCTTTGGGCCAAGATGAACCCGTTTTCAATGGAGTCCTGAGGAGAAAAGCTCCAGAAACAAGGTTACATAGTTTTTAGATATGTATTACAATATTTACAAAATTACATAGTTAAGCATCATACTGGTGATGAACATTACAGATGGTACATACTATAAAAGCAATTCATATTACAGTATTTACAAAATTATATAGTAAGAGTATAACATTTAGGTGACATTACTGATGAAACTGACTAGAAAATGGAAACATTTCAATAGAGATACTGAAAGCCATTTTGACTTAGGCAGCTAGCTAAGGATACAAAGTAATACTTTGGGAGAGGCAGTAACAAGGAACTTGGTAAGGAGGAGAAAGGAGGTAAAGGCAGTCTTGAATTCTTATTGGTATGGAGGAAGAAAGAGGTAAAGGCAGTCTTGATTTATGAAGGATGGGTGCAAGAGCATTCCCACTGGGTTAGTAGATGAGAGTAAAGGGATTTTTTTGAATGTAAAGTGGTTGAAAGTGGTACGAATAGCTGGAGGTAGGGAGTTCCAGAGATGTGCTAGACTATAGGATAGGAGATTTTTACCTGTGGGTCGTATTGGTTTGTATAATTCAGTTTGGTTTTGGTTATTAGTTCTGAGTACTCTGTTGGGAATGTGCATTTTAAAGGCAGAGGAAAGAGATGGACAAAGGAAGGGATTGAAAATGAGCTTATGAGCAAGAGTAAGTTGAAAATAGATGAGTTGGTTGAGTAATTCTAGCCATTCTAGTTTGTGGAGAGAACAATGGTGAGTAGATGCTTTATGACTAGTAGCAAATTTGGCTATTTTATTGTAGCATGAGGAAAATTGTGTTTTGAGGGAAGGTTGTAGGTTAGTCAGGAGTGGGGCTCCATAAAGAAGAGAGGGTATCAGGAATGTGGAAGAGAGAGTGATTTTAGTAGAGGGTGTAAGGAAACGATTTTGTCGGTAGAGCATGCCTAGTTTTTGATGAGTTTTTTTGATGTTAAGTTGTATGTGGGAGTTGAATTTAAGCTGACTATCAATTTGAACCCCAAGTAACTTAGCCTCTGGCACCAATTCCAAGGATGTGTTGTTGTTACTAGTGATTAAAAAAGAGTTTGGATTGATAGACATGTTTAGAGGGAGTAAATACCATTAATTGGTTTTAGAGGCATTTAGTGCTAGGTGTTTTTTTTTCATCCATTGTTCAGTGATTGAGAATGCATCCTGTGTAAGCTTTTGGAGTACAGGGATGGATGAGGCAGAGCAGATAATAGTTGAATCGTCTGCATATTGAATAATATTAGAGAATGAGATAGAATTACGGAAGTCATTTATGAAGATGTTGAATAGAAGAGGACCCAATATGGAATCTTGGGGGACTCCAGTTGGGGTGTTAAGGAATGAGGAGGTGGCTTTTTCCATTTAACTGCTTGAGATCTATTGGATAAGTAACTAGAGAACCAGTTTAATGAGGAAGGAGATAAGTTAAGTTGGGAGAGTTTATTTAGGAGTAGTTTATGAGAGATAGTGTCAAAGGCCTTTGAGAGGTCCAGTAGCAGGGTAGAAACAATGTGTCCAGAGTCCCGGGCCTTATTTATAGTTTCTAAGAAGGAGAGAAGGGCTGTCATAGTACTATGGCCGGGGCTGAAGCCATGCTGAGTTGGAGTCAGCAGGTGATTGTCTAAGAGGTAAGGTAGGAGCTGCAAATGGATAATTTTTTCTAGGAGTTTAAAGATGGGAGACAGAATAGCTATGGGATGGAATATTGTAGTATTGTTATTATTGCCACCTTTATGCAAAGGTATGATAAAGGCCTTTTTCCAAATTTGGGGTACTATGCTTTCTTGGATAGAGTGGTTGATTAGAATACTAATAGGGTAGGCAATGGCTTCTGCAGCTATGCTAAGGAAGTATGAAGGAATATTGTCTGGGGGATTAGAGCATGGCTTTAGTTTCTGGAGGAGTTTTTTTATGGTAGATGTGGGGATAGGTTTTAGTGAGAAAGGTGGAGAAAGGGGGGTAGGGTATTTGAGGGTGGTGGTATTGGAGAGGAAGTAAGAGTGGTGATGGGAGTGGAGGGAAAGGTAGAGGAGGATGAGGGTGAAGTTGAGGATGCAGTGGTAGAATGAGGAAGTTAGTTTGGAAATAGAATTAATGAAAAAAGAGTTGAATTGTATAGCCAAGTCCATGTCAGAAGCATTAGGGTCTGGGCTGGGGTTGGCTATGCCAAACAGGAGTGGTCACGGGAATGTGTGGTGGTCATTACCACTGGTAACTGGTATAGTACAATACCAGAAATATTCTAATGCTATTGTGTATCCTACAGCTGTGTGTCAGTTGTCAAGACATCATGTAACGATTGGTTAAAATCAGGCTGTTGAGGTTATGTACACTACCAGAATGCTAACCAATGACCGATATTAACAGTATCACCCACAGCATAGTGTCATACCATATCATACACACATGTGTACCAAAGTTGTGACAAATGTGTAGTGACATGCATATCAGACACCAATAAGACATATGAAGTATTAACACTGTATAATACAGAGCATGTCACCCTTCACATGTGCCAACCATGCACATACATGCAAACAGTGCACCTCCACCATGTTCACAAATGTACACCTTGGAATCTGTACAGCACACATCACAGACGTTACATCCACTCAGTGACACATGCTGCCAGTACCACACACATCAGCCAACTGGCACATGTGTGGACAATCCATGTTTGGAATTAACACTGTTGTAAACAATACAAAATTGATAATCACTGCTGTGATGCATCATGCCTGCTCAGATACACCTACAAGGATATCATTACCCATTACTGTTCACAACATGCTAACATTGCTACACTGCTAGTAGGTCACCCTGTGCATCAGCAACATGTTATCCTGTTCCTGCATCAATGTCACAGATGACAGGAGGTGACACAGTTTTATCATATGCACAGGGTGTGTGATTGTTTTCCAGAGCCCAATGACCCATCCAATCAACATGTATGTGTGTGTGTGTGTGTGTGCGTGTGTGTGTGTGTGAGGGACAACAGTACAGTATGGGTCAGTGTTAATGTGATGTGTGTGTGTATGTGTTAGCCCTACGTGTTGGTAGTATGTGTGTGTGTCTGCATGCACACAGTACCCTCTTGTGGCTGCCAAATATGGGAGTTTGTGGGACAGCCACAGACTGTGCCTGCCAGGCTGTACAGATCACTGTCTCTAGCCACGGACACAGTACCTGTGCCTGGCAGGGGTGACATGGACTGTATCGGGTACTAAGCCAGACTGAGTACTATCGTCAGAGGCAGAGGGATGTTGACTGGACCCATGTCCCTGCTGGGACTGGCCAGAGCCACGTGCACGTGGTCATCTCAAACGGTCTACCGACAGCCCAGCCACAACATTGCTGGGGCTGGTACGAAAAACTACGGGAATGGCTGGCACTTGGGTGTCATCTGCGACGGCTGCCAGCTGAGGATGTTGCTGGCATACATCCACGTCGACGTGCCAGCTGTCCTGCACTGTCCTGGCACATGGACATAACATTGTGGAGGACATCTTGTTTCTTCCCCCAATGTCTATCAATGACATCGGTATAATTGTGCATGACACTGGCAAGGTCATGGATACTGTCATTGATTGCAGTGTTATGAGCCCCCTGTGCTGTTAGTCCCTGCCTGGTGTACCATTCCATACGTGCCTGTGCTTGCATCACAGCCCAGAACATACCTGAGGTTATGAGACCTGTGCGGGCATGCCTGCCAGGGGAATTATGGCCAGCGATGCTCCCACGAGATCCCCTGGACATATGCCTATGTGGTACCATTCCGTGTGTCTGGACATGGCGGCTGTGTGGGGTGCATGTGCCATGGATACCACACTTTCCTGGTCAATGCCTACTGTATGCTGTTCCTCACCTAAGGCCATTGCTGTTGAGGGATGTAATGGCAGTACGTATGTGTGCATAGATGGGCTGGAAAGCTGTGTACTGTTGATTGGTGTACCACCGACAGACCCTGTCAAACATGTCTGTGCCACTACACATGTATCATCATGGTCACTATTTGTGGCAGCGACCTCAGGTTCCCTGCTGCATCCATCCAACAATACCTCAGCACCTGTGAGAGGGAGACAGGAAGCACACTTTACCATCTGTACAGGATGTTCACACACATGCACACATGCACACATGAACACATGAACACATGCACACATGCACACATGAACACATGAACACATTCACACATGCACACATGCACACATGAACACATGCACGCATGCACACATGTACACATGCACGCTAATACACTACACATTCAAGTTGACACACACACACCAACAGCAATATGGAACATAGTCGTTAGTGGTTGATGGTGGAGTACAGTATCACAAGCCAATAAGTCCTCTCACATGTGTCAGCATGCAGGATGTGTGTTGCTTGACAGCATGCAGTGCGAGTGTAGAGAGTCCTTGTAGATAACAGTATACATGTCGTTTATGCATGTGTGTTGTTCACTGATTGGCCTCACATGGACACAACATTGCACTGCAAGTCTGAAACACTTTCCAATGTCCCATGCACCATCACTCATAGGTATACAAACCATGTTCGGATGCATACAACTGTCAGGTGTCTAACAATGAATGCTATGTGTAGTACTGCAGGTACTGTAACTGGATGTAGTGTAGTACCATGAGCCATCATCAGGCAGCATCATGTGGTCACTCAAGGCCACTGATGCATGTCACACTGGCAACTATCTTGCTGTACCTGACCTGCACCACTTAGGCTACATTAAACAGTTCACAGACAGTCGTTGCATGGGCATGTCAGGTGTTCAATAGGGAGCATTGCATAGCATTACTTTGTTGTGTGTTGACACATGTCACACCGCCCCATGATAGGCCTCTACCCCCAGGTATAGTATGTGTGCTGTGTTGATGACATATGGGATACTGGAGTATGACCTTACAGCAGGTGTCTACATATGCCATGTGTATCATATTAACACATACTGCATATGACAAAGTGGTGTATGCTGTGTGCATGTGTATTGACTATGCCTATACAATGCCCACTACAGTGTACCCCACTTGTTTGTGATGCTCTGTGTGTTGCATGTGTAAGAGTCAGCTACTCATATCACTGGGAAGTGCATAGTCACACAGAGAGCATGCAGAGCATACACTATGTGTAGGTGTTTAACATGTGTATATGGCCTACAACTCTCCTATGACATGCACATGTTATATGCTATATTGACTGTAGCTCACTCACCAGCATGAGTCTGCTGTCTTGCTTTCACACCAGAGGGACCTGCAAGGATATGAGACAATATGTCAGTGTCAACAACTATGGCATTGCTGCTGTGAGTCTGCAATTATACAGTAGTACATGGGGTGACAGTCACAGGCATACAGATAATGTCCCAAATTATCATTATTGCATGACACCAGGCTCCACATATTCTGCATACACAGTACTCATCTGATTAATGCATATTATAACACGTGGGATAACAGTGGTCTACGGATATGCCATGTTACCTGCATGCTCTTTGTCGCTGTGCTGGGTGACTCTGGCCTCCATGATGACACAGGTGTGTTGTACTGGTTGGCCAGGAGACACCACACTGAGGAGCAGCTCTTCCACTCTGGTGAGGGGGGATGTGTAGTAGCACCACCAACTGTGGCAAGCTGTTGTCTGTGGACATCGGAGGCATGCTGCCGGACATGTCTGATTAAATCACTGCAGTGATGGTATACCTGCTCATAAGTCCGGTTATGCATGCCTACATCATTCACCCGATGGACAACATCCTGCCACAGTGCAGTGCGACCATGCTGGTCCTGGCAGGATCTTGAAAACAGAAGATTATAATGTTGGATGAGTGTATCTGTGATAACTTCCTCCGCCTCAGGGGGTATAGGATGGCTTTCTGTTGTGTGCCATAACCCTGGAAGACAATTAAACAGTAATTGTGAAAAAGCCATGTTGCACACTCAACATTCTAATGTACAGACATCAATAAAATGCCATATATAGCAAACTATTGGCTGTCAGTAGATACACACTTTTAATAACACATATGACTGCTAAGACCACAACTGCCTGACAGTGCCTGGCACATTCTATATACCAAACAATGTTCTGCACAGCCACAAAGTGAAACCAGTATGTAGGACTATACAACAGTACATGGCACACTGTATGTGACACAATGCAACACCTAGCCACAGAAGGTGTATATGAAGCTAATGCATACAGACATTTGTCATCCATTTAAATCTATGTACAGTACAGTTACGGTACTAGCAGTACACCACATTACTTGTTGATAGCAAACCCCTCAGTAACATATATGCACATTCACCATTATAGGTGTCATACTGCTGTGCTACACTATACATGTTGCTAGATATGCATCTATATCCTGTGACACACATACCACCGAGGCCATGTTACAGGCATACCCACACACACATTAGACATACCTACAAGACACAAGGGTATGGCAACCCAGATTACTGTTACCTGTGTGCCATGCATTACTGTGTGCCAGCACATACATAACCTCATGCCTGAGGTATGTGATGTGTGAGGACTACAGGTAACAAACAAAAGTGTGTTACCAAGCCATGTGGATATAAACCATACTGTGCAGTTGAGGCATACAGCTTCAGGTAGTACTACAGTCCGACTTGTATTCACTAGTGTTAACAATCAATAAGCATACATGTACTGCTTTAGCCTACAAAGGCACACTCCATTCGACAACATGGGACTACGTCACAATGTATGCCATACTGATTTTCCTGCCTGGCAATAGCATACGGACCTTCTGATGGGATTAGAGCTACAACACTACATACCATGGTATACACAGATTCCTACTAGGCTATCACACATATACACATCATTGACACATTCACATACACATTCTCCATCAGACACAGTCAACCTCACATAGCATGTGTTGCAACAGGTACATATGTGTGTGTATTGTGTCCTAGGTAGCTGATAGGCTGTTATCCATAGGGCATATGGAAGCCTGCACATATGGTACCCTGCACTACAACACACATGTAACGTAGGTTCATGTGACCCTGTCATGCAGAGCCACAGGGGTGATTACTGGGTTGTGTTTCCTATCTCACATGCAGTCATCATGGTTATTGATGGCAACTGCTAATGAGAACCTTCATATGCTGCTAATAGGTAGTTGGTTCCACAGTATTGTATGTGTCTGTGATGACGATGTGCCAGTCAAGCGTGTTCTGCTTTTTACATTACAAGGTGTTGATCAGTCGAGTGTGTATCTTGTCTGGTGTTCCATCTGTTTACATGGAGCACGTCCAACACCTGTGGGTTTGCCATAGCTTTGTATGTTAGGCAGGGGTATCCTCTGGGTAGGTGGTATGCGACACAGTGTAGCTGTGGTTTTGTAAGACAGTCAGCATAGGTCATCTGTTGGAATCCAGTAATTCTCTTTGTGCGGTATGTGTCTGGCATCTTCTGTTGCTGTGGATGTCTTCTGAGGTACATACCAACAGGGACACTGTACTCTATGATGGGTGTTATGACTGATGAGTGGAGTGGAACCCTGACCTCTGTTTCCATGGATGACACACATTTACTGACGACATGTGGACTGTACTAGGTTTATATGACCAGTGTGGCACAGTGATCATCATTAGGGACACTACTGTCCACCTGTGTCCCGTAGTCTCTTATCACAACTTCGGTTTTGAGTACACTACCACCTATGTGTTAGTTCATGGGTACAGGGCTTTTAACAACAGGGATGGCAATACATGTACAACATTCAGCTGGAGCGTACATTTCATCATCCACTGGTGTACACATTGATATGCAGTAAATGAAGGGATATTGAGACATACCTATCCATTATTTAGACTATATTAGCTTGTCTTACATACTGCATTCCATCCTACCTATTTAGTAGTGGGGCATCATGCATATGATGGGTCTCCTGGATCCACTGGGTCAGAAGGTCCTGCTTCCATCTCTTAAGGTCTACATGGTGGTGATGGACCTGCTCACCTGTCCGAGGGACGCCTGTGGCACCTGTGAGTTCATGAGCCAACCAGTTCAAAGCCTCTGCCTTATACTCCATTCCTTGGAACTGGCCCTGCAGGAGTCGAGTCTCATGCTGATGGACTAGGAGCCAAACCATGTATCTTGACTCCTTGATACCCCAGCATTTTGATCAAAAGCATGTACCCTCTCCAGCACCAGACATTCTAACTGCAGATGGGAGCTACAATCAGTTATGGCGAGTATTCCCACCTATGCAGCTTAAATATGCCGCATTTCCCGCACTTTTCTGTGACTGGCCATTTTTGAATATTCTCGACTGACTGCAGACCTGCTTAACAATGGTTAATCTAACATTTATTACTATATATATGTTAACAGTGAGTGTTTATCCCAAGCTGTTGTGGCTTAGTGGTTCAGTACTTTGATTATGGTGCACGGTGTCCTGGGTTCAAACCTTATCATTGCTTTTTATTTTACTACTGTCCAGACAGGTTAGGGGGCGTGGCTGTGTTTAAGAAACTTTGCTCTCCGTTGCTCCACATTATCCAACGGTGTGCTGGTTGGTTCCGCACGCACCTCAGTGCAAACCAATTGCGCTGGGTAAAGTGCTATTTGCTCTTTAGCTATGGGCAACTATATTGCGCTGGATAAAGTGCAATTTAGCTATGGGCAACTACATTGTGCTGGGTAAAGCGAGATTTAGCTATGGGCAACTATATTGCACTGGGTTAAGCGTTGCTTAACTGCGGGCAATTATATGTCAGGTTCCTTTATAAATATACATTTTGTTCACTGATACATATGCCATTTTTAGTAAAAGTTTAAAAACACAAGTAAAATACCAGCGAAACAAAAACCAAAAAGCAAAAATTCACTGGGAGTCCACCAATAAGAGGAACGTAGATGTTTAATGAAGAAGAACCAACAACCACCACGAACAAAGAAACAATTTTAACGCTTCACTTGTAAAATAGCATTTTCGTAATCCTTCATCAGAATACAAGACACATCACTATAACAGCTTTATATACTTCATCTGATGGAACTACTAGTTGTCATGGTGATTCAATTAACTGCAATTAATTGAATTGATTGAATAATAGACATTTAAAACAACAACTATTAAAATGCTGCAATAATTTCATATGCAAACAACAACAAAAAACATTTCTTTTAATAAATGAATGTATATATATATATATATACATATATATATAAATATGTATTATACCTACTAATATAACTCAATAATAATAGAAATTTAATAAAATTAAAACCTGTTGAAAGTCTATTTAATGTTCTAAAATGATTGTATTTTAATATGAATAAAATAATATAATATAATAATTTAAAATAATATGGTTTGTGACATCCAAGTTATAATTTAGCCTGTCTTAGTTTTAAGGCAGGTTTTAAAGAAACCATATCATTCAGTCCTGGAGGTCTAGATGCATCTAGCCATATTTGCCAGAATAGTTCACAATATTCCAGGTGTGTTTCCCACATACCACCCCTCACGTCTTTGCCAACTGTTTCAAGAACAAAAAATATATACTTTGCTCCATTGCAATTTAAAGAATGCCTGTATAGTGCATTATTCATATTCTGCTTGCTAATTTCATAATGGTGCTCGTAAATTCTGGTTTTGAGTTTCCTTTCCGTCTTGCCTATGTAAAAGGACCGGCATAGTTTACACAAAGCAAGATACACAAGACCATAAGTATGACAATTAGCATAACATTTACTATACAATGTCTTATTTCTACTGGCTAATTCCAAGTAAGATGCATTATACAAAAAAACTACACTGGGACCAAGCCCCACATTTGTATGTACCAAGTTTCATACCCTTATTTACAGAATAAAATTTGCTATTTGATTCAAATAAATTTTTGAAATTGAGGTCTTTCCTATAAGTAAAATTCAAAGGACTATGTCGTAATATCTCAATATCAGTAATGTCCTGAAATTTTGACCATTCTCTTGAGACCACATTCCTGATGATATCAGAATCACCATTATAATCCAGGATGAATGTATCGTGCTTGTTACTATCAGTTAAGATGTCCTGTACTGGATTTATAGTGTTATTGTACACTTTTCCCAAAATAGGAGAAAAACCTATCCTTTCTACCTTCAAGATAAGCCTGGTCTAGGAAAGTACAAATTAAAGCAGGCTGCTGGATGCATGCCAGAAAATGTTAGGTGGAACGTGTAGAAATGTAAAGGGAAGGTCAAGAGGTAATCCACGGCAGCCAAATGTAATTCAACACCAAAGGCACCACAATAGTAGTTCCTGTCATAAAACACATAAGATACCCTGTAGCTACGATCGTACATACACACCCTATAACATCATCAGTGTTCACAGCACAATAGTATAAAGTGTGAAAGCACCCTACACACACCTGTGTATTCCCAAACACTGCACCATAGGAGTAAACACATGGGGAACTTTTAAAATGTACATGTTGGGAGCTGCCATAGCTGTGATTCATCAGCATGTGTTAGAGACTGACGGTGTTGTGGAGGATGATGCCGACCACCACCCCAGGCCCCGGTGGAGGAGAAGAGTGTTCAGACCAAGGATAACCTACCAGGGGCTACATAATCTGGAGATAGTAGGGCATTACAGGGTGGACAGGGACATCTTACAGCAAATAGTGGAGCTGTGCCGGCCATGCCTGAGAACCAGAAACAACAGAGGGGAACTCATCCCAGTGGACACGAAGGTATGTGTTAGCTTGCAAATACTAGCCACAGGTACCTTTCAAAGGCCAACTGGAGATATAATGGGGATCTCACAGGCATCAGCATCCAGGGTACTACACCAGTTCCTGGATGCCATGTTACCACATGCCAATGAGCATATATACTTCCCCTGAACTCAGGAGGAGTTGGCCAGCAATATGCATCACTTCCATCATGTGGCACACTACCCGGAGGTACTGGGTGCGATAGACTGCACACACATACATATCAAGTCACCACCCGGTGAACATGGTAGGTGCTACATAAACTGTAAGGGATTCCACTCCATCAACTGCCAGGTTGTGTTCAATGCCCAGGGCATTATCATGGATGTGTGTGCTGGCAGCCCTGGAAGCTACCATGACTCCCATATATGGCATGCCTCACAGCTGTATCAGGTATTTGTCAGGGGGGACATCCCACATGTCCACCTTGTGGGGGATGCTGGCTATGTACTGGAGCTGTGGATGATGACTCCCATCAGAAATGCACACACGCCCATGCAAGAATGCCATAATGAGGCACACGCACAAACCAGAATCATCAGAGAGTGTGTGTGTTCGGGATGCTGAAATCATGGTTCCGGTGCCTGGACACATCTGGTGGAGCCTTGCAGTACTCTCCAGACACGTGTGCCCACATCGTCATAGTATGTGCCATGCTACATAATATGATCCTGTGGAAACAGCTGCAGCAGGGACAAAATGGTGAAGGCCCTCATACCCAGCGCAGTTGCCAAGGCCATCACAGGCACAGAGGGATTCAGACCACGAACACACTGTGCCAGCCCCAGTAGGCAGATGGAGGCGTGCCCAATATGCCTACGCCTTGGCAAAGAGGGAACGTATAGCACATACTCTGACAGTGTAGGCCCCTACGGACTGACATACCTCTCCACCTGCACACACAGTAAAATGGATGGCACACAAACACGACTACCTGTAAATTGTAATGTATAGGTGGCCCACTGTGTGAATCCTACATAGGCAGCCCTCAAACATTGTACACACAACAGCTATTGGAACACGGAATTTCAACACCTGAACAGTACGTGCGCCTAGCAGCATATGGTGGTGCTGTATGTATAGGTTCCCAGGTACATCGGTAGGTACACGGCCGATTGTCAGAGGCCATACACCAAACAGGGCAAACAGTGTCCGCTATCGCCACAACATCGAGTAACCAACTGTCGCTTAGTGGAGCAGAGGCAATCATGGGAGCACATGTGTGTAAGCACTGCTCTGCACACACTCAGCATGGAGTCCCTGCTGCATTAATGAGGGGCTCCACATAATGTAATCATGGATGTTGTGTCAAGGCATGGGGTGTACCCATGACAGGTATTCATCACCCCAGCATGCTCCACCTATGGTCGTTTGAAGGTGTAGCACAGTATCGTGTGTGGCTCACTGTGATATACATACCCAATGCCGGAGCACATCCAGTAAACAACACATGGACATACCATTAACTGGACTCATCAATATGGAAACTAACTGAGTTACCCATGTGAGTAACAGCCGTAGTATACTCCACATACAAAATGACATAACACGTGTACAAATCCCAGATGTCCAAGTGTTAAATGCAGTGACTGTCGTGCATGTTCCTGGTCCCACGTCCTGCAAGGGATGTAAAGTAATCCTGAAGGTATGAGTAATGCATGTCAGACGCAGGTCATCAGATCATGTTTAGCACACATTAGTGGGAATATGCGTTGCCCACTGCTGGTAAGCAACGTTTAAATATGACTATACGGATATGCACAAAACAGGGCTAAGCTTCTCCGAATATCGCGCAGATCACGGTCAATGATGTCCAGAACAGGTGAAACCAGCATTATTCACCCCTGTACTAATAGCGCCTGCTCTGAAGGGTAAAACAACCACTGACAGGAGTAGAACACGCAATCATGTATACAATCACCTAACACTATTGCTAGCCAAGATGTACCTATAGTAGGGTTGCCACCTCTTCAAATGACCAATGTGGGACATACAACAGATGTCTGCAGGCCGACACATACACCCGGCCAGTAGGAAAATCAGAACTTCACTGTTTTGCCTAGATAAAAGCTTATTCTTGTAATGTTTACTTACTTATTCTGTTTCTATAACATATAGGTGGTTCAGATACAGAATAACTGTTTTATGCAACTATTTCATACACTATAGGAAATAAGTATGTCCTAAAATCCCAGGACATTTGCCATGTTTACAAATATTTTGCAGGACACAACTGCACAAAGAGGGACTGTCCCTTGCAAAGTGGGACAGCTGGTAACCCTAACCTACGGCAGATGTGTAATGTGACAGGTACAGACACAAACGTGCGGAGATCAGGAAACAGTATACACCGACAAGTACACAATGAAAGGTGTAGCTTGCCTGTCACTTTCCCTGTCAGATATGTATATATAAATATATATATATATATAGATATATATATATATATATATATATATATATATATATATATATATATATATATATATATATATATATATATATATATACATATAATACAGATAGAAAGGGGGATAGAAGTGATATATGTTGATATATACAGATTCAACGATATCTGCAAATATATATAGATAGGTCAACAACATTCATAACACCTTGGAGGTACAAATAAATAGGGTACCGCCAACTATGGAATGTGTAACATACCGACACACGTAACCACGAGGCTGAAAGACCAAAAGAACACAGTACCGGAGAGTACAACTGCGAGTAATAGTATGACGATATGAAGGGACATTTAGTTACTGCTGCCGGTGTTGCATTCCACGTAGGTACTGTGTTCAACTGTGTTTGTGAGTGCCGTAGCCTGTGTATGTGTGTGTTGAGGGTGTCGTGTGCGTCTCCATGTGACTGTAATGTGTGTGTGTGTGTGTGTGTCCGCATCGTGTGTCAGTTAGTGCCAACTCAGAGGTAGATCATTACGGTAGGTGTGGCTATAGCTAGCCGTAGGCATATGGTTACCACCTGTCCCACATTAGGAGGGACATCCCCTCCCTGGGCAGGTGTGTCCTGACATAAAACATTACAAAGGGCAAATGTCTGAGATTGTAGGACATTATTATGTCCCATATATTATGTAATAGTTGCATTAAATAGTTATGCCTGTATGTAAGAAACGTAAATGTTACACGCAATATGATAAGTAGCCAAAGTCCCACAACAATAGGTATGTATTGAGGATAAATGTATGTGCTATCCTGTGTACTGACCACGGCTATGTGTCGGCCTGTAAACACCGTTGTGTGTCCCACAAGTGTCCAATGGCCGTATGAAAAGGTGGCAACCCATGGCAAAGAGGTTCTGTTACCAACACAACTGCAATGACTGCAAATATCTGGGACAGAAATACACAGGATAGCTGTCATTTAGACATATCCCTTTACATATTGCTACAATTTTGGAGGTATGGAAGTATCAACTTCACCTGCATACTACATAGAAACCAATTAACAACGGCTCAATGTAAAATTCCATCACATAAGTCTACTAACTGATAGCTCTTTAATTAGGGATGGAGCCCACACACATATACATGGAATATGTAGAAATGCAAGCCCCACAAACCTGTATATGCTACGTACACCCACCGACATCCCCCACACTAGAAACTATAGCAATACAGACTGTAATTACAGCACAGACATCCAGTCAGTCAATTACATCTGCAGAACCATCAACATACCTTGTGAGAGACACAATTAAAGGCGCCATGCAAAATTGTAGCTGTTGTATAATGAAACAAATGGCGATGTTACAGGTTTTGTTTGCAATAGTCCATTATCAGACAGATGGGATGACAGGTACACCCACATGTTGAACCACATACTCTAGCTGTCACACACAATCCACGGGGGACATGAATCCAAAGTATACTTGTCTCTACACATAGCAGTTGCAATTACACACAACAAAACACAATACAGGCCGTCTCCCCAAAGGTAGGGCAAATGGGCAATGCCCAAGTGGAGAATTCATTTATACCCCACTGTTGCCACATAATTGGCGAATGGAGTAGCTGCTCAACTGATGTGCAAGTAATTAGTCACTCAGGAACACAAATTGGCGGCAGGAGACCACATGTTACAGGTATCGACGTATATAAGGACGACTTGCCAGACATTCAAACAGTATGCTCATACCATATACCTGTTAAAACAGTGTAAAAGAGATAGAGATGAAAGTCTGGAATGATAACAAGTTATGTAGAACACTCGGTATGTAAGTTTGTGTATAGCATGTTTTGTATTAATTATTAAGTGTATGTATAGCCTGGTTTGCATTAATTAAAAGTGTCCGTAATGCATAAAGTGGGAAAAGGTATTTATGTAGTGATGTCTTGCTGAGCATACTAACGCTTGTAGAAACTGTGCGTCCAGCAGTGGGCCACAAGGTACACATCACAGACACCACAAGGGATGCTACATGAGGGCTTTAAACAGAACAATTCCATATAACCCGCCATCAGTGGTAGGATATGTCCAACAAGTAAGTGCCATAGCAGGGGATAGTATATGTTGATGTACTGTCACAGTAGGCATGTGTATGGGCATACAACGACAATGACATGTCTAAGGTGGTCCTGCTGTGCAAGTATGCTTTGCATTATGGGATACTATGTAAAATATGTGTAATGTATAGTATTGTACGTAGATATGTCAGATATTCTACAAAGCATAACAGGCATATCATGCATACCAAGGGTATCGTCTATTGGCATGTACAATAACAGGATACATATGGCTTGTAGGCATGGGACATTGTAATAGCATGATAGCTAATCTAAGTGGAAGGGCTACCAAGTAACCATGCACAAAGGACATGTAATAGCTTCACAAGTGCATAGTGGGGTACTATGCAGTCTGGCAAGTCTATGTGTAAGCACAACTACAGTGTTCACACCAGTGGCACCTCTCTAGGGTAGTGTCCTGTGAACAGCAGAGCCATGTGTTACCTGCACCTCTGCACAGTACAGCCACTGCAGTGATCCCTGGCGTACATGTGTCTCCCAACCACCAAGTGAGGTATCACATGAACAGTGCTACTGAGTGTCTCTGCGTGATGTACATAGGACTCATGTTCCAAAGCATGGTGAGTGTCCAGTTTGGGAATGTAACCCTCAAGCACATCCCACTCATGATTGCGTGTGTGCACATATCCATGAGCATGTTGCTCACAGTGGCTTTTGCTTATGTTGCGGATGTGGAGTATATCCATTAATATTGTTGTGGACATGGGCCCTGTCTGTTCAGCAGAGGTCACCCCTGAGTATGTAGTATGCAAATGTGTACAGACATGGTGTCCGTAGTTCAGCCACATACTTTAACTGTCAGAGCTCAATAAACGTCATGGCGTGTTAATGTTGCGGTATGTAAAGCTGTAGCTGCTGTGTAAGGTACACCCTAAATGGGGTAGTGTACCCTTGAATGTGTGTAGAAGTCTGGAGTTAAGAGGTACAATGGGTGCCTATGTACCAGCTACACACCCAGTACAGATAAGTGTGGCCACGTAGAAGGATATCCATGCCACAGTGACAATATGGTAACCACAGAAGTGGGTGCAACATACGTGTGTACTATGAACACGTACAATGTGACTTGTATGTAGGGGACTACCACCTATGTGATAGTCAGTGGGTGAATGGTGTAATGCTAAGGTGATGTTCATGCACCTTGTGTCATACAGCTTGAGGCCATGATATTCATATCAGGTATCTGTCACAGTGACACCCGTATGGATGGAGTCAGTATCAGCTGGTGGATTAATCATGGCACTTTGTAGGCAGGGGTTTGTAAAGCTAGGCAGGGTAAGTCCCTCTGTGCTAGCCTGTACCTCAGGGTAGCATATACTGAACATGAGGGGCCCTATGACTGAGGACTGTGGTATGCCAAGTGTAACTGAAATACAGTAGGTACTATGGTATGCTGCCCTTATTGTGTGTGTTCTGTCCATGAGCCACATTGTATAACATCCTGAGACATAGGGTACGATGTGCAGGTGGATGTGTATGTTGTCAATACCAGAATGGAGAACGGTGCTGAAAGGCAATGAGAGGACAATGTAGGATGTGTGGACCCCCGTACCATCATCAACTACCCTGGTAACTGTATGAAAGGAGTCCACCAGGTGTAGGGGCCATGCTCTGGCCCTAACAAGTCCAACCCGGGTGGCATCAAAGGACCGGAGCCCAACAATGTCTCTGTGAATGACGTCCATGATGATGTGCCCCATAGCCATGCAAAACAGTCCAGTCAAGTGTGTAGGACTATAGTCCCACTCGTGCATTGTGGCGCCACCTGTGTGGAGTGTGATAACTGTTGCTGTGTGCCATTCAGGGGCTACAATGTCTGATACAAGGCTATTACTTAATATGGTGTCCTAGTGGAGAGACATGTCATTCAGAGGTTTGTGGACATCACAGCCTGGGACTTTGGAAGGTGACATGGGGCCAGTGTCCCAGGACATATAGAGTGCCGGTTAGTACTGTGTAGGTATGAAAGCAGGGACACCGCAATGTTTCTGCATTGATTGTGACCCTGTATTGAGTGAGAGGGTGTAATGTTAGCATTGAATCCATCCACCAACATGTTGCCAACATCACCTGGTTCTGTAATATTCCTGAGTGACTGTTGTATGTGAGAGCAGATGTGGGTATTGCCATTGACTACTGACATACCACCATAATGCCTTGTGGTACACCCCGGAATGTGTCACAGTAATATTTACGTAGCTAGTCTTGGAGTATGTGATGAGGGATCCCGTGGCCCTACCGAGGCTGACCAGTGAGCTACCCCACCCATGGGATTGTACACCACTGTGCAACAGCCTCCACCTGTTGTTGTAAAGTATGTCCATGGAACTTGACCACCAGAGTGGCATCTGTTATCCGGTGTGTACCATCATGGCTCTGTGTGGAATAGCATGATCCATGCAGTCGTGTACGTGCTAATGAAGTGCACTGGGGTATGTTTCAGAGTTTGTATGTGCATTGTCCATCTGCACGGGTGTCATGACCTTAACTATCACTGTCATAAGACGTCTGTAGTAGGTGTTGTAGTACTCATGTACTGTGTATGCCGTAAAGGGTGCGGTGCCGGGATGTGGCTAACAAGGGTGATTAGCATATGTTCAGAATCCACCAATGAGGGGATAACCCCAGGTGTGGAATACCAGTCATGTGGTGGTAGTGCTCATGTCAATGATATTGGTCTTGGAGGTGGTGTGTATGGGTTGATCCAGCTGAGTGGAGGTTATGACTCACAGATGTGTTGGTACATGAGTGTCTATCCCAGTTAAGTGTGGGGTAGTGTCAGTCACACATCAGTAGTAGCTGTCTGAGCCCTACTGTCCTGTACACCAAAAAAAGAGGCCCGGTAACCATGGGGTATGTTGTTGAATCTGTATCTTGTTACAATGTGTATAGTGGTTCTGGACACAGTTAGTTGCACGTGGAGCACCTCTGATGCATTGTGCTAAGTAACTAGCCAGGATATGTGTACAACATAGTGGGATATGGGAACACCTCAGCAGTGGGTGTGCCAGTCCAGGTATGTGCCTGAAAGGTATGGTCTGTCTATAACCTAACATTGCAGGTGTGCTCTGCAGAGCCTAGAGGCAGGTCTCAGTCACTGCAGAGATATTGAAGTGGTGCATTATAAGGTGTGCCTTGCCTGCGTGTGTCACAGAGGAAGATGCAAGCATTGTGTCACATGACCCCATGTCTTGCTTGCCAGTTCCTGTTCTGCAGGTGACTGTTATTGGAAACTGTGCAAGACAGGCAGTATAGAAGCAGCAAGAGCCTTACATGTGATCTGTACTCCCAGGGCTGACAGGTGCAGGTCATCTGTGCCAAAGCATTGTGTTTGACCAGGTCAGTCAAAGCGGACAGATACCAGATGCCTATGCCTGTGGAATGATGCAGAAGCATAGGCAACTGTTGAAGTGACACAGTCAGTCATTGTACAGTGCTATTGGGTCTGGATGAATGCATAATGCTCCCCAGGGCTTGGCCCACACCTTCAGGGATACAAGACTAGTGAGCTATTGCATGTCCGTGCACATGTAGTCTGTGAAGTGGCATCTCAGGGCAGTCACACTAACATGGAGAATGACAGTCACATCGTACCTGGTAAGGTGTGGCATGGGTGCCTAGGTTATATTGCAGAAGCAGTTACCCGACAGCAAGATGTAAGTGACTATCGCCTTGTGTATCCTGCTGTGTGGAACTGCAGTGTGACCGCCTACAGAGTATGGTCTGCATGTCCATGAACCATTATCAATGTAGATGTTAGCAGTACAGATGTACAAAACAGTACGGATGTTTGATTACAAATACCTTTGTATGTCACAGGAGTGTTCTACCAGTGGCCTGTTGACAGACTCACAACTACAAAAGGTGCCAGAGTGACATTTGCATATCACACCAGTGCCAGCTGCAGTAAAACAGGGTTAATGTGTTGTACTCCACCATCATTGTAGCCCATACCACACAGACAAATGTCAGGCATCTGTGTAAGTAAGGATGTGAATGGCCATGACCTATGAGCAATAGCTGTGTCAGTGTTGTGAACAACATACAGGATGGTCTGTGTGGGTGAGGTGTGTGACATATGTGCACATTCTGACGGATGATATCAGCATTGTCACCGCTAGGTGAACATCCCTGTACCCATTAACTACCACCTAGGCTGTGGTCAACATTATGGACACTGTGTAAGGGATGGTGCTGTGCAGTACACCTCCCTGACTTGGTGACATCTCCAGGCCCCTTAGGTAGTCATACGAGGTACCCATGTCATGACAGGGTGGCATCCATGAGCACGGAGATCATTGGACAGGCATACACAGCACTGGGGTGACCAATATTGGATCACATATCACCTTTAAGGGGTAATGGCCATGCGTGGATGGGCAATACCAGCCTTCACAATCCTCACCTCCACTATGCAGCATGCTGACTACCTTGCATAAAGACATTTGCTACACCATGATGATGAACATGCTACATGTCCATATCCTGATCTGAAAGACATACGTCATGGACAGCCACTGTCCTAATACTAGAATGGCCACATGCTGGACAGATCCCTGTGCCATACATGTGACATACTCCTGCCATACCATGCAACCCTGTCCATCAAAGCTGCACATGTCATCCCAATCACACATGGTGTGATGGCCACATGGTAGATGTAGTATCAGCTGTCTGGATCAGTAATGTGGCACTGATGCACCTCACTGTGGCATAATGGCTAGGAAACAGCTAGGAAACCTTGTCCGTACATGCTATGGTTGATAACCATCCCTGCGAATGATGTCCGACTAGCCATTGTCCCATGTCTATCACATGTGCAACACATGCGATCTGTGGCAGGATGTTGAACAGCTGTACAGTGCTGTGTAGATGTATATGGCAAAACACATGCATGTACAGGTTTCCATGTGTATGTGTGCATTGTCACAGCTCAAGTCCATTAAGGCTGTGTCTGTATTGATATGTGACATATACACAGCATCAAGGTCAACAGCATTACTGTGGACACATCCAGGCATGTGCAGATAGGTAAGAACACCAGTGCAGGCAAACAGACATGCCCACATCAAGACAGCATTCTCATGGAGTATGAGTACTGTAATGAGGTGACACACATATATGGTGATGATATCCAATGCATAATGAGTGTTACATGTGTGTGACACAAACATGTCAGTCGCGTCAGTGTCATGATGATTTGCAAAGATAACTGTGCAGATGTACTAGATGTCATAGAAATGTATGTGCAGCAGTATCTATGTACATCTCTGAAACTGTGACCTGTCACCATCATTATGTCTTACAGATAATGCCTTGTACACGCCTTCCAGCATACAGCCGCCAGGAGGATGATGTCCTCATCCTGTACATCCATGAGAACTATGAAGTGTTGTTCAGCCATGTGCAACAGCATGCCCAGCAGTGGGACGACCTGTGGCAGGATCTTCGCAGGAGGGTGAACAATGTGGGTGGCCATAACCGCACCTAACAGCAGATGCGCAGACACTGTACGGATCTGATACGACATGCAAAACAGCGTGCCATCGCAATCGCCAGGGAACAAGGTGGAACAGGTGGTGAGCCATCAACCCAGCCCCCACTCACACACACTGAGGAGTTACTGGCCAGTCTGGGGACACCCTCAGAACAGCATCCACAAACACTAGCTACCATCGTGGAGATGGGTGTCTTCCAACCAATGAGCCTGGAGTTTCCTGGTAAGTCAGTACTGCACATATGGCTACCATATCCCATTTACGTGCATGTGTCACTGTACATTATGTAATGTAACAACATATGCATGGTATGTGGAAACACATGCAGCATACTACAGTATGCTACCCTGTGTATGCACACATGTGCATACTATATGCTATTGTACAGGCAAATGTGTTAACATGCACAGTACACCCTGTGGCTGTCATACAGTCATGGATAATGTTCATACTGCTGTGTCACCCCTATACAGGTACCTCTGGTGTGCCGCACAGACATGAGTCCATTGCAGGTGAGACTGTCATCAGTATCAGGCATGTAAAAGCATAGATCTATTTGCCATGTGGCCAGTTAACACTTGTACACTTGATGTTCATTCCATTCACGATATACACCCATCATTCACACAGGCCACCCATGTGCAATATATACAAACAAAATGATACACTGACATGAAACCAGAGTATTTGTCATTGCTACATGTGTGGTCAGCTGTGCATACAATGGTGGAGGTGTTCTACAATGGAGGCATATGTACTATACATTGGAACAACACGTGTGGTACGCAAACAGTACCACACAGTGAGCTGTGATATGGGCAGCCCACAGGAGTCACCATTGTGTTATATGCCCCTGCAATGGGTGCACACATTGTGATGTGCCATCTGACATGTCCCAGACACATAGTGTATTGGCTGCAATAATGTCACACTATCCCATAACCCATACCTCACATACAACCTGTTGTCTGCATAGCCCTGTGGATGGTGACATATCTGACATCTATGGGTGTATGTCATATGGGACAACACAGACATGTGTGATAGTCGGCCATCACACACATTTGTCCAACACATGTGCACACATAGCCATGGGGGATGGCTAGAGATACGCAGCCACACAGTAGATGTGATGTGTATACACCTTGTTTCACATTGTCCACACATGGTCCAATTATAGCCTTAGTTGACTGATTATACAGTTGATGTGGTACACTGGACATCATAAAAGCCTGTGCAAAGCTAGTGGAGGTGTCACTGACGTTTACCATATAAGATGTGTTGAACATCACGCCTGTGTCATAGCATGACAGTAGTCACCTCTACAGCTTCCACAGACATTGACACCACATTAGGCCACATATACTGTACATTTCTCTTGCTGCTATAGGACATCACCATTAGCTGTGCACCTCGTGTGTGTGGTACAGCAATGTCATGTTGGACATGGTGAATTGTCAAGTCCACTATGTGTGGACATGGTTGCCAGGCAGCTAAGACTCAGTAGTTGTTGTGCAGGGGTGTCATCTGTAGGTCCTCCAGTGACCTGTCACATGACACAGCATGGTTTGGTGTGTATACACCTCAGCATGGTGGGTCACAATCCACAGTTATGTCATGGGTATGCATGCAGTTATGGCTATGCATTGTGTACATATTATGCACTGTATAGCAATATAGATGCATCATGATGCCATGCAATGGCACAGTGTCTGTACTTCACACTGTAGAGCAATGTAGGTGGCTCACACTACCCTTCCATGCACATGCACATTTGCTAAACATGCATTCTATCTGTAGGGCATACAGACAACACCGCAATGTGATGGCCATTATGGCTCTGTACATGTCAGGACACCATTGTGTCAGACATGTATGCATGTTAATGCACAGGTCAGCAGATTACATGTCAAGGTCATGTCAGCCATGTGTACTGTTATCCTGTTCTGGTCCACATGGTGTATCACGGGGATGCATGCATACTACCATGATTGTGTGAACTGCATGGCTACTGATATGACACCAGCTTGCTGTATTGTGCACCCCAGGGGGTATGCTTACTAACACTATTAATGCCTGAGCTGCATGCCGTCTGCTGTATCACAGGCATGCTGCATGCCATCTGTCAAATCACATGCATGGTGTGTGTGTGTGTGTGTGTGTGTGTGTGTGTGTGTGTGTGTGTGTGTGTGCCTGTGTGTGTGTCTGTGTGTGTGTGTGTGTGTGTGTGTGTGTGTGTGTGTGTGTGTGTGTGTGTGTGTGTGTGTGTGTATCTATTGTAAGTTAGAGTCTTTCTTTGCATTCACAGGTGATGTGGGTGCGTTACCCTCCTGCGGTCCATCCGATGTTAGTGTCCCCACAGATACTAGCAGTGATGAACATATGCATGAGGTACAGGCAGGGTTGTCAGGGGCTGAATCTGTGAAAATACAAATAAAGCTCCAGGCAATGAAAAACTCCACTCAGCAGTTTTTATTAAGCGCTTTTCGTCATTCAAAGTAGAATGACTTCTTCAGATAAAGCATACATCACAAAGGTTTGCATTTTATACACATTCAACCCCTTCCAATCAATTAATTCACCTGCTTAATTAATCAAGTAATTACTACTTTAAAGGGGTATTTAAATACTTACTAAAGCCCTAACTCACAGCTTCATTTTAAAATAGTTTAAAAATATGTATACAATTCTATTGTCACTAATATATAGCTACAATCTATAAGACTATATGTCTCTAATTTATTAAAAACCAAAAATTGGAATCTAAAATGAGTCACCATATGTATGCAGTCGTAAATGTTTCCTTAAAGATTGTTTCAAAGAGATACAAAAAATACACTTTAATCTATTTAAGCTTCTCAGCTTCAGGAGACATGAAATATTGCATTGTTCATTTAATACTGGTTCTATAAAAGCATTGGTTCTGAATTGCCAGGATAATTCACGCTCTTCTAGTATTAGGTTAAAGGACCCTCTTCTGTTATCAGGTTGTACTTGATCTAACCCCACAAATTTGAAGGTGTGGTTGGGAAGGATAAAATATGTTTAACTAAGGTGTTTTCAGATTTCATTCTAGAGATAGCATTAATGTGTTCGTAAATTCTATCTCGAAATCTCCTTTCTGTCTTCCCTATGTAGAAACTTGTGCAATTAGAGCACAATGCTCCATACACCACTAGTTTGGAATTGCAATTTAGTTTGTGGTTAAGTACATATGTCCTGTTGTTTATTATATGCTTGTTACCTGTCTTGATATATTTACAATAATTGCAACTTTCGCAGCCAAAAGACCCCTTTTCCTTTCCTTTATCTGTAATCGGTTTACTTTCTAATAGGGACTTAAGGTTTTTGCCTCTCCTAAAAGTCACTTCCGGAACTGTACCAAAACTTATGGAACATTTTCTATCGTATAAAAGTGTAATCCAATTTTTATACGGAATGTTTCTTATAATATTGCTTTCTAAACTAAAGGTCATGATATATCTAGTAGCTGCATTTTTTATACTGTTAGGTGTGTCCTCTTTGTTAGAGTTACTCTCATTGTTCTCCACCAAACTGGAACCTATACTAGTAGTGGTCCCTCCACATATTTGTATAGTTGTAGTATCTTCTATATTACTACTTGGACTCTTTACACTCAAGAGGGGTGAGATGACACCTTTCTCCCTCTTTATGCTCACTTCTTCTAAAATATTTATGAGGAGTGTCTTAGGGTATCCTCTATGAGTGAACATTTCTTCAAGTAATTTACATTCGTGAATAAAATCATCGTCTCGTGTGACCATACGAGCCGCTCTAATTGCCTGACCCTTTACAATCGCTTTTTTCTGTGTATAGGGATGTAAGCTCATGTAATGCAAGAAAGAGTTACAGTATGTCTCTTTCCTGTGTATCTTAGCATAAAATTGTCTATTTTCTTTGTCTTTAAACAGGGTAATGTCTAAGTACTTAATATTATTCTCCTGGAATTCAAACGTAAATTTAAGAAAGCTAGTGGTGCTATTCAAGTACGTTACTAAGTCAGTCCCCTTGTCCCTGTTTCCATGGAGACAAATAAAAATGTCATCCAGGAAATGTGTGTAGTATACTATGTTCGATGTAAATTGTTCCAAATTCAAGAGAAAAGTGCCCTCCCAATATGCCATAACTGTGTTTGCAAAGCTAGCACCTACTAGGGACCCCATAGCCACTCCACATTTCTGCAAGTATAGCTCATTGTTGAACAAAAAATAGTTGTTGGTTAAAATTATATCTAGTAAAGATGTTACTAGGTAAACCTAATTACTAGGGGCTCCATTCTTAACCAAGTAAATGTTTACCCATTTTAGTCCTACGTCATGTGGGATTGAAGTGTATAGGTCTACCACATCTATCGTAAGAAGATTATATTCTTCATTATATTCTAACCCATTCACTTTGCTTAAGAAGGCCCACGAGTCCTTACATATTTGTGTTTCTTTCACCAAGTATTTTTTTAAAATATTGTCAACTAGTTTTGCACTTGCATATGTGATGGAATTTCTTCCATCAATAAGTGGCCTAAAAGGGGGGTTTGATAAGTTTTTGTGAATTTTAGGTGTAGCAAAGAAGGCAGGTATTTTTGTCCATTCAGTTTTTATGTAGTTGTACATATCTATGTCAATGTAGCCTTCAATAAAAAGGTCACTAAAGTATCCTTTAATTTGTTTGTACGCTGTATTGACTTTGTTGATGCTTACTTTTTGGTAGGCTTCTTTGTCTAACATAGTGGAGACCCTGTTAGTATAATCACAATAATCAAATAAAGTGAGCCCCCCTCCCTTATCTGGTTTAATCACCCTCACATTTAGTGTCTTAAACAATTTAAGAAAAGCTTTTTCGTCTGGAGTAGTATTAGATGGTCTGCTGTTTTTATTCAAAAATAAGTTGTTATCCTTATTTGCCAAGTTTCTAAGATCTAACTCCATAATGGCTTCAAATAATTGGAGGGCTGGATGCAACGGGGGATTGTATTCACTAGGGATATAAAAAGCAGAACTAGTATGTTCTGAATTACCTAACAATAATTTTAAGTTAAGTTTCCTGACAAATAATTTCAAGTCTTTAATGCTCTCTACTAAGTCCATATGTTGGTCAGGTATAAAATTATAACCTTTAGATAATAGTTCGACAAATGTCTCCATGGAAACAGGGACAAGGGTACTGACTTAGTAATGTACTTGAATAGCACCACTAGCTTTCTTAAATTTACGTTTGAATTCCAGGAGAATAATATTAAGTACTTAGACATTACCCTGTTTAAAGACAAAGAAAATAGACAATTTTATGCTAAGATACACAGGAAAGAGACATACTGTAACTCTTTCTTGCATTACATGAGCTTACATCCCTATACACAGAAAAAGCGATTGTAAAGGGTCAGGCAATTAGAGCGGCTCGTATGGTCACACGAGATGATTCTATTCACGAATGTAAATTACTTGAAGAAATGTTCACTCATAGAGGATACCCTAAGACACTCCTCATAAATATTTTAGAAGAAGTGAGCATAAAGAGGGAGAAAGGTGTCATCTCACCCCTCTTGAGTGTAAAGAGTCCAAGTAGTAATATAGAAGATACTACAACTATACAAATATGTGGAGGGACCACTACTAGTATAGGTTCCAGTTTGGTGGAGAACAATGAGAGTAACTCTAACAAAGAGGACACACCTAACAGTATAAAAAACGCAGCTACTAGATATATCATGACCTTTAGTTTAGAAAGCAATATTATAAGAAACATTCTGTATAAAAATTGGATTACACTTTTATACGATAGAAAATGTTCCATAAGTTTTGGTACAGTTCCGGAAGTGACTTTTAGGAGAGGCAAAAACCTTAAGTCCCTATTAGAAAGTAAACCGATTACAGATAAAGGAAAGGAAAAAGGGGTCTTTTGGCTGCGGAAGTTGCAATTATTGTAAATATATCAAGACAGGTAACAACATATAATAAACAACAGGACATATGTACTTAACCACAAACTAAATTGTAATTCCAAACTAGTGGTGTATGGAGCATTGTGCTCTAATTGCACAAGTTTCTACATAGGGAAGACAGAAAGGAGATTTTGAGATAGAATTTACGAACACATTAATGCTATCTCTAGAATGAAATCTGAAAACGCCTTAGTTAAACATATTTTATCCTTCCCAAACCACACCTTCAAATTTGTGGGGTTAGATCAAGTACAACCTGATAACAGAAGAGGGCCCTTTAACCTAATACTAGAAGAGCGTGAATTATCCTGGCAATTCAGAACCAATGCTTTTATAGAACCAGGATTAAATGAACAATGCAATATTTCATGTCTCCTGAAGCTGAGAAGCTTAAATAGATGAAAGTGGTTTTTTGTGTCTCTTTGAAACAATCTTTAAGGAAACATTTACGATTGCATACCTATGGTGACTCATTTTAGATTCCAATTTTTGGTTTTTAATAAATTAGAGACAAATAGTCTTATAGATTGTAGCTATATATTAGTGACAATAGAATTGTATACATATTTTTAAACTATTTTAAAATGAAGCTGTGAGTTAGGGCTTTAGTAAGTATTTAAATACCCCTTTAAAGTAGTAATTACTTGATTAATTAAGCAGGTGAATTAATTGATTGGAAGGGGTTGAATGTGTATAAAATGCAAACCTTTGTGATGTATGCTTTATCTGAAGAAGTCATTCTACTTTGAATGACGAAAAGTGCTTAATAAAAACTGCTGAGTGGAGTTTTTCGTTGCCTGGAGCTTTATTTGGATTTTCGTTGGTTTTGCTGTTAAGCTTTTTCCTAGTTTAGGGGCTGAATCTGTGCCAATGGTTGCCATCCCAGCTATGTCCCCCTCTTCCCCGCACACAGTTCTGCTGCCAACACATACCGCATCACCAGTGGCCATAGAGGAAGGACAGTCAGTGTCTGTTAGTGTGGAACAGGAATGTGTGGTGGCTACAGAAGGTGTGTCTCCACACTATGGTGTCAGTGTAATGTCTGCAGATGTGCCACACAGGCATGTGGCCGGTGCTGCTCATAGGAGGACCTCTGGCAGACATGCACCTGCAGGACAGACTGCAGCAGCTGGTGTCACCAGACTCATGTTCCAGACTGTAATGGCAGCACAGGCAGGTGCTGAACGGCAGAACAGAGAAGTGCAGAGGCGGCAGATGGCTGCTATCCGTACCCTAATTGACAACATCCAGGCATTGGCAAATGCTCAACAGCAGATTGCTGATGTTCTGGACAGGTGATTGGTTGACATGGTCAAATCCTTGACTGTGGCATGGCAATCCGCGAGTGTGAGCTGTCTGTGCTGGAACATCTGGTAGGAGTGAGGCGTAGGCCACGTGGACGTAGGCCAGCTACACCACCTAGTGCAGGTCAACGTGAGCGTGCCACTTCACATGCCCACTCGCATAGTGCTGGTAGCAGTAGCAGTGCAGCTGGTCCTGCGTTGTCCACACCAAGACACAGCAGGCCACATGGACGTGGCCCTGGATGTTCCCAGTGGGGACACGGTTCCAGTGGACATGTGTCATTGGACATTAACCAATCTGTACCTCCACCTGGTAGTGCCCGTGCAACCCCTGGCAGGCACAGCTCACGTGGCTGTGGCCGGACACAGTGAGCTGCACAACCTAGTTTGTACAATCTGGAGCTGTCAATAATACCCCTGTGTAGGCCTCACAAAAGGCAGAACTGTGTGCACACATACACACACACAGCAAACACATCTGTAGGGCACCACAACACCCACATGCATACTGAATAGACATGTCCAATCATATCGCCTGCCCTTACCCACACACATGATGTCACCCATTGGTGCAGCCTATGCCATTGGCACACATTATCACCCTGTGCATATGATGAAGCCTGTGCTGCATCCCTGTCATCCACACCATCGGTGCAGGGACATGCTCAAATGGTCTGATGCACAGGGTGAACAGAATAGTGAGATGTGTATATTACATTAGGTGTGTACGACTAGTGAGGGAAGTGTATATTACATTAGTTGTGTAGGAATGGTGAGAGACATATATATTACATTAGTTGTGTACTGTTGACATGCACCAGACATACCATGTAGTACAGGTGAAGCATGCATTATTATATGTGCACAACCATGTAGTACAGGTGGAGCATGCATTGTTATATGTTCACAGTATGTGTCTTGGTAACAACAGTAACAGCATATTGGTACTGATGCCCTGGTTCCCTCCTTATGGTCTACTTGCATGTGCCTACAGGTAGCAGTGTTTGCAGTCTCCCATGTGTAACTGTGGAGTACTCACAGGCACATATGGCAATCTCAGCATGCTATACGTAGCCTCAACCGGACAGCTGGAAAGTCTAACATACCACAGATGTCTACACATATACTGATCCAGCAGCTGGTGTGCAGTTTAATAGGCTACAGTGGTTAGAGATGTGACATCCATACCAGGTCACATCACAGGTATGTTGACATGGTGCAGGGGTTGTACACAGCGGTCTGAACAATGATAACGTCAGAGGCCACTTGATAGCATGAGGCCTCACTGTGTAGCAGAAATACCCTATCACAGTACAGGGACATGCCCACACTCACGGGGTCGACAACACTATAACGCACACCCCATAGTGTTGAGGTGAGGACACTTGCCTATGTGGTCATCACCCTCACAGTACTGTGCACCCACACGACGCGACACAGAGAAGGGACATGTACAGGTAGCCAGTACGGCTGAGACTGATGGCATCAACAGGGTAGTAGACTGTATCACCATGAGGGGTTGGGATCCTGTGTGTTCTGTATGGTAGCATACACTCTCACTCCATGCACCGGACAGCCATACATACATTTACACACACACACACACACACACACACACACACACACACACACACACACACACACACACACTGTGGAGACCACAACTGTCATACATATACGGATAGCTGATGTGTGTGATACACACACCACACCTGCCTACGCCATGCTTTCCGCACTGTAGTATGTACAGATGTTTACAACAGTGTACAGGGGTGTGTGACAATTGGGACGTATTCCCCAACATATGTGGCATATATGGTCACACATGCAAACACACATGGCAGTACCGTGAATGATACACCTGCTATATGATGATACGTCTGACAGACATGCAGCAGTATTGGCCGCATTATGTGTAACAATCCTATGTCCGGCAATTGTGCTGCTATATGCACACGGGAGGATGTAAGTGTTACAGGTGTCGAGTGATGTACAGTCGGTAACACTTGACCGCTGTGTAGGCTTTATGTCTTCACCGTCAGGTAACAGTAACATAGCATACTGTTTGCACATGTAATGATATGATGGCATGTGACACACCTGTGAGCCGTACCCGGCGAACATCCATCTACACAGGTGGATCACCACTTTACATACACACATCCATGCATACCTGATGTACATCATACCATACTGTCAGTATATCACCATATACAGGTGTCAGTGATGGGGTTCGTTGGTGTACAGCGACAGTCATCTGTCACAGCTGTGTAAGACCCAGGGCCCCTGGTATGTGTAAAGCCAACCTGGTTATGTACAGTGGTATCATTGCAATGCATAACACATGACGGAAACCTGTCGGCACATATGTAGTCTGCACAGTTGCTGTACACCTATGTACAGTCCACTGGTCATGAGTCACACAGTGCTGTGTTGATGTATTGCTGGTCCAATGACATGGTGATGTCTGAGGGCTACATTGTAGACTGCAGTGTGTACCTCTGTGATCTGCACCTGAGACATCTGTGATGGCTCCTGAGTGTGTACTGGTCAATACATGTGAGTGGCCTTCATGTACGTGGGGCAGTAATACCATACTGTGCCCTTCCGTGTTTAGTATCCATGTGCATGCAAGACGGCCCTTTGCAACTGCTAAGTGTGTGAGCATGCCCAGTACGCCGTTGTGTTGTTGGACACACAGTACATTCCAAACGGACATGTGATACTAAGCGTGTGGGCATGGCCAGTGACACCTTGTGTCGGTGATGTGCCTCTGTGTATGGGCATGGCCATTGACATCCTGTATAGTGATGGTGGACATCCAGGCAACAGATGTCCATTTTCAACGTCACGATGGATGCCTACATTGAACACACTGGCTGACTGTCTTGCATGGTGTACTGTCTGTGGCGCGTCCCGTATCTATGTAGTGTTGTTGTAGTGCTCCGTAGATATTTAGTTACCCCGATCACACCACTGCCGTGTGTTTGTCTGTGTCTACCATGGGACAGTAATATGCTTTCAGACTGCTCACTCTCTATACATTCCCTATCGGCATCCTTGCCTTTGCAGAAGATGTCACCCACCTAGAAGTATGCCTCTGGGAGTGTTGTGTTCAGTAATCTCGGTAGCACATTCTGTATATGCGTAATGCTGTAGTGTGATAAAGTAGTTAGGTGTATGTTCGACTCCCAGCCCTGCCAAGTGTGTGCCTCGGTGTGTGTGTGTGTGTGTGTGTGTGTGTGTGTGTGTGTGTGTGTGTGTGTGTGTTTCCAGCTGCTTGGGGACACAGTAATGCTTTTAGACACCTCACACCACATACATTCCCTATCGGCATCTTTGCCTTTGTGGATGATGTCACCCATCTAGAAGTATGCCTCTGGGAGTGCTGTGTTCAGTTATCTCGGTAGCATGTTCTGTAAATGCGTAATGCTGTAGTGTGATAAGGTAGTTAGGTGTATGTTTGACTCCCAGCCCTGCCAAATGTGTGTGTTTCCAGCTGCCTGGGGACACAGTAATGCTTTTAGATGCCTCACACCACATACATTCCCTATTGGTGTCTTTGCCTTTGTGGATTATGTCACCCACCTAGAAGTATGCCTCTGGGAATGCTGTGTTCAGTAATCTCAGTAACGTGTTCTGTAAATGCGTATTGCTGTAGTGTGATAAGGTAGTTAGGTGTATGTTCGACTCCCAGCCCTGCCGAGTGTGTGCCTGTGTGTGTGCGTGTTTCCAGCTGCCTGGGGACACAGTAATGCTTTTAGACGCCTCACACCACATACATTCCCTATTGGCGTCTTTGCCTTTGTGGATGATGTCACCCACCTAGAAGTATGTCTCTGGGAGTGCAGTGTTTTTTGGTAATCTCGGTAGCACGTTCTGTAAATACATAATGCTGTAGTGTGATAAGGTAGTTAGGTGTATGTTCAACTCCCAGCCCTGCCAAGTGTGTGCCTCTGTGTGTGTCCGTTTCCAGCTGCCTGGGGACACAGTAATGCTTTTAGATGCCTCACACCACATACATTCCCCTATCGGCATCTTTTCGTTTGCAGATGATGTCACCCACCTAGAAGTATGCCTCTGGGAGTGCTGTGTTCAGTACTCTCAGTAGAGCATTCTGTAAATGCGTATTGCTGTAGTGTGATAAGGTAGTTAGGTGTATGTTTGACTCCCAGCCCTGCCGAGTGTGTGTGTGTGTGTGTGTTTCCAGCTGCCTGGGGACACGGTAATGCTTTTAGACGCCTCACATCACATACATTCCCTATCAGTGTGTTTGCCTTTGCGGATGATGTCACCCACCTAGAAGTATGCCTCTGGGAGCACTATGTTCATTAATCTCAGTAGTGCATTCTGTAAATGCGTAATGCTGTAGTGTGATAAGGTAGTTAGGTCTGTGTTCTCATCCCAATCCTGCCGTGTGTGTGTGAGAGTTTCCTGCTGCATGACAACAGTACATTGATTTTACACTATTCACTCTCCATAGCATCCATACGGTGTCTTTGCCGTTGATGCTGATGCCAGCAAGCTAGACATATGCCTGTGTGAATGCTGTGATATAGTAATCACGGTAGCATGTTCTGTACATGCGTAATGCTGTAGTGTGATAAGGTAGTTAGGTCTGTGTTCTGATCCCAACCCTGCCAAGTGTGTGTGTGTGTGTGTGTGTGTGTGTGTGTGTGTGTGTGTGTGTGTGTGTGTATCTATTTATATATATGTAATGTAGATAGATATTGATATGTATGTGGAAATTAGCACTATTGAATGTGCTGCATTATCTGTACGTGAACACCTTTGATGTATGTAAATCTGCTATGGCTCTGTGATAGTGCACATACTGTGTGCTGTAGTGATCCTGGGTTATAGTTGTGTAGTGACCAGTTATTTTGTTGCTGGGTATTACAAGGGACATTGACAACAATGATAGTACAGCACCTTTAAACAGTCGTGTGCACATCTCAGCAACAGTCAGCAGTGGTTATTACTTTGGAGGATGAGTATGGCTCATATAACTATGTATTAACTGACAATACTATGCCAATCAGGTTAACATTACTGACTCTCGTTTATCCACAGGTTGTGATACAGATCCCAAGAATGTATGTGTATACATTGACAGGTGCGGGACTGGAATATTTTTGAATGCAAGGAGGGGTGTCCATGGCCAGTAATGGCGATCTGTACAGCCTGGCAGGTACGGTCTGTGACTGTCCCACAATCTCCTGTATATGGCTGACACATGCTGAAACTGAGTACATGCAGACACACACACATGAAACAAACAGCTAGGGCTAACACATACACACACACATTGCATCAACATTGGGCCATGCAAACGCTGTTGTCTCTCATACACACATAAACATACTTACATGTTGATTGGATGGCTCAATGACAGCCTCTGGAAAAGAAACACCATACCCTGTGCATATGATGACACGTGTGCCACCAGCTGTAATGTGTAACATTGATGCAGGAACAGACTAACATGGTGCTGATGCACAGGGTGCTTTATAGCACTGTATTAATGTTAAAATGTTGTTAACACAAAGTGTGATATCCTCCTAGATGTATGTAAGCAGGCATGATGCATTGCAGCTATGACCATCAATGTAGTATAGTTTACAGCACTGTTGATTCTGAAGATTTATTATCCATCCATGTGCCATTTGACTGACGTACGTAGTATTGGCAGCATGTGTTTCAGAGTGTGCAGTACGTGTGTGATGTGTGTAGTACAGATTTATACATGCTTACAAATGCGTACACTGGATTGCATGACATTACACGGGCTTCAACATTCTTACACTAGCTTACTCGTTCTTCAACGAGTGCACACGGGCTGACACGCATGCACACATGCTTACTCGGGCTTACAGGCACGCACAGGCATGAACACACACTGTCAGCAGGTTTGCAAGAAACTTCAGTGATATCCATGGCGTACACCATCAGTTTCCTGACTGTACCTAGGATAAATCATAACATGCCTCTTCCACTGATGAGTAACTGACAGCAAACATGTGACACATTGCTCCGATAGGATTACAGTGTTTTATACATACACACTCATGGTGTCACTTATCTTCAGCTCTGATAGTCCCCTTAACCTACTCTTCCACTCTAGTGGCTTGGCCCATATGGCATGATAAATTGTGATTCATTATCCTCAGCCTCAATTGCATCGGATTGCCTTCTAATGCTTGGTTACATCTCTGACAGAGCACTTCCACACATAGCAACCAGTACTCAGTAGCCATCTTGTCTTCAGCTTGCCATTCACCTGCATGGCGAACTAACTGTTAACTAAAATTACAATTTCTATGTGTATTTTAAATATTTTTCTTGTTTTAAAAGCACAGCGCGTTTTCCTGCTGCTGCACTACGCTTACACACCAGAGATTGGGGGAGGACAAATAGAGTTTTATTCATTTCCAATGGAAAATATGCCACTGGCCTTATATTTGGCCATTGGTATGCTTCTTCAACTGAATTCATCCTTCATTTGCAGCTGACATTGCTCCATTTAGCTACTTGCAGAACGTAACTCGGTTAACATCCGAGTACATTTCTGCACATAACTCTACTCTTGCACGGACAGCTTACTGTTTCATATATCGCAGATTTACATCATTTGCATAGCTTTCACCTACAAATGGGGTAATTTACATATCCTAACATTGTCTGTGCAACGTTCGTTTTAAGGGCTGTCTTACACGCCCCTACAGGATATTGCTGAATAGCTCGGCAGTCATATTGCCTTGCTCTACTTTTCCTCTACTCGTACACGCCGGCCAAGGCTCCATGACTCCTGGCCTAAGCTTTGCTGTGTGCTAATATGTCTATTTGTGGAGTATGCATGGCTGTAATTATGTTTTGACCTGCTACGTCTGACATTTCTACAAAGCAGCTCCCACTTTCATCATTTGTAACGGTGACCGCCTTATAGGTACTATATATACAGCTGTGACATTTGACATGTAAACACATACCTGCGGTCAATACTAAACTGACTACTTCAGCACTTTTCATACCTTTAGATTTTTCTTATAGTAGTATAGTCGATAATACTGTTTCCTATAACATGTATCTGTTTCTGATACAAGATATATCATTTTATTACACCACTACACACAAGAAGAAATCACACGCCAGATGCCATTACATTTGCAGTACACACCCGCCAAGAGTGTTGTGTTCCTCACAAAAGCCAACAGGTGCTAATCAAAACATATTATGCTATCATCTACCTTATGTGTTCGCCAGTATTTGCACTTTCCGTCAGTGGCAGAACTCACATGCGAGTGTGGGAGACTGAACACTGTATCAGGGACACTGCATAACACCCTGAGGGACACATTTATTTTGTTTCTATTAACCTTCCACATTGACTATCACAGGGCATAAGTATTCATTTACATTTATCGAGGTACATGCTTTTGACTTGTACATGTTTTGTCATTTGTCATCACATCTTTCTTCACACCTGTCCACCTGATATCACTAGCTCTGTACATTTATTTAGGACAGGGTTACCTTCATACCTCTCAACTGTACACATTTTGGGTAAATGTCCTGAACTTAGACTTATAATGTTGTTCCTTTTTTTTATAATATTGTGCCTTTCTGGTAAATTAGTGGAAGGTCATTAAGGACTGTGAGGTTAGATAATAATGACAGACATTAGTAGTTTATAACTAATAACCCTCAAAACATTCATACTAATGAATTAGCCATTATTTTATCAACGTTCTAACTTTGTCAGAGGAATATTTAAAATAGTCCCTATTTGTACTTATTTAAATATGCCTTTGTCCAGATGTCTTATTCTGAAAGGTTGAGAGGTATGGTTACCATCTTATTCATACGCATGTATGTCCATGATAATCACTTACATGACACTGATATAAGTCCCTACGTCTCCCCCAATGGTTTACACAATATCCAGTAGATGGGTTCTTCGTTTTTGGAAGGTATAGGCATGTGCTATACCCACATAGGAATATTAATCACTCCCATGGGGCGGACCTAATAAATCTGTGCCAACCAACACCTGTGAACCTAGACCCATTATTGCATACCCATGATTCCCATACCTGACACCCCTCAACAGTAGTCATAAGACATATTTAATGTGAGCGATAATAAAGTATGAAGACACTTCTAAGCACTATCCACTCTCTGCGTATCGGGACATATGTCATACATTCTGTCAACCCATGTATTATTACCCTTGCACAAGCTACTGTTGCATGTACAGCTATATTGTAGCTGCGGATGTGATTTCCTTTGCTTCAATCATTATAGGACGGTGCCTGTAGTGGGCCAATTTTTGGTGTCCTGCAAAGGACACCTATATCCATGTTTAAAGAGTAGAACTTGCAGATTTGGCACACTGGTACTTTCCGGGCAATGGTTTGAAAGCAGCAGTGTATTTACATTTCTTGCATGTCTGTATGTCTATCCATAATAGCTATGATGTAACCTATTTATGTACATGTGTTATATCTACAAGGACAAATGTTTATATGTTTGTTATGTATATATCGATTAATGTAATTGTGTATGTATGTATATATATATATATATATATATATATATATATATATATATACATACATGTCTGTACATTCTTTATTTCATATATTTATTTAGCGTAAGTCTGTGGAAATATATCTATACACAAATATATATATATCCATATATAGATATATAAAAAAAAGTGTAGAAAACAGCATTCATTTGCTATGCTGTGAGCGGATTACACACACGCAGGTGCACTTGCATATCCTTATTGTGGGTTACATATGTTTGCTAAGTCTTTGTGCTTACGTGGGCTTTCTTAAGTGTGACGGTACCAGTACAATATCTGTAATCCGGTTAACGGATATATGCAAAACGCACATTCACCTTTACATATTTAAATGTCTTTACAGCACACACGCATTCATTAACTCATATGTGCTGTAGTCGTAGTTGACCCGGGACTGCATTCATGTTGGCCGGATGCTGTAACTACTACACTATTGGAGTTCTGAATCATTTATATGCATACCCATAGTACATAGCTACATTAACATACGCCTCACCGCTTCACTTACAACACAGGCATCCATTCTCCTTCTGAGAAAAACGCGGTACTACATGTTACACATCCCCTATTCCCTACTGCTCTGGACCCAAGCTGCATATTCAATCACTCCAAGGATATGCAGAACTCCAAGGCTTATAGTCCTGGCACATACAAGTTTTTGATTGTGAGGGTGCTCATGTGGTGATCTGGGTTTAGGCTTGTCCGACTGGTGAACGGAACTGTCCTGACAGAGTTGAAATATCAGACGAAGCACATGGACAGAATTTGTCCATTTTATAGAGATTTACCTGTGTTTACAGACACAGGCCTTTCGGCACCTGTCAGCAGCTTTTTATGTTGGCAATACATAATATGGGTGGGGGTGGTTACAATACATAATCCACAGTGAGGGGTGTTCCCATTCACATTTGACTGTTTCCTGTATGCATTCATACGAGGATTATTATTTTGAACATGAATTAACTACAGGTATGCAGTAGTACAGTAAACAAATGTGAAGGTTTGTTACTGTAAATATGTACTTACCTCTGTAATACACTGTTGTTTTCTGGCAAATCAGTAGCTAGTCATTAAAGACTGAAGTCAGAACGTAATGACAGACTGTTGAGTTTCAGACTTCATACTCTTCAGGAAATTAATGCCAATTTACAAACTGTTATTCTATCAACTTTCTAAGAGCAATCTTTACAAATTGTCCATACTTTTGGGCCTTTGTCCCACTTTTATTCATGGCTTTGTCCAGATATCTTGCTCTCAGAGGTTGACAGGTATACTTTTATTCATGACTTTGTCAAGATATCTTGCGCTCAGAGGTTGACAGGTATGGTCGGTCACACCTACACACACATTAAGTATCCCTCACACAATAGATCAGGGTTATCCTGTTTACATCAGTGCCTTCATCACCCTTATACCATTTGCCACTATGCGAATGTGTGCAATATATTTCCACTTATTCGTGTCGGGACACGTGCGTCACGGGCAAGTGTTTGATCCTGGGTAGTAGGTTATGCATGACCACTTAGGGCTGGACTGTGTCGTGCACCTCTAATGCACATTCCAACTTCTGTCCAGATATCTACAGGACTGGACTTCGTGTCTTCTGTTCTAATGTTTACACAGGTTACGTATCCCATGAGGGATATCCAAAACTTGTACCGATCCACAACAAGAGAAATACCGAACATCGTTTTGGAATTACAAAAATGTGCTGAGGTCGTGTGCAATCCTGCAACCGCCTAGGGTGATACTACCTACTACATATGTGTAGTGGTCACTATGTGTAGCTGTGGCTGCACCAAACCAATAGGCCACGTACGGCTGGATTTGGTGGACGTTCAGGTTCGGGAGCAGGTTGTGTGATGTGGAAGTTATGCTGGGTAGTCCATTATGCATCCGGGTGTGTTGCATTTGTTATGGCCAGTTCCATCCAGGTGTGTTGCATTTGTTATGGCCAGTTCCATCAGGACCAATATGTTGGTATGTGCTGGTGACATATCTATACATTTGTATTGCACATTTCAATATTCATCTGTTTGTGGGATTGTGTTCTACAGTATGGCCTGTCTGCTTGTATTTCAGCTGTTTATACATGTGTTTGTGTTTCTTTCAGCTTCACCCGCTGCTCCCTCATACACCTCCAGTTCACCTATTCTGCATACGACACAGTATCGCCTTGGAGGATTGTACCATTACCCATCCACCCCACACACACAGATTCCTCACACCACATACATCACTGCTTTTGTTGTTGGCCCATGACATGGCCAGAGTAACACATTGAATACCCTACATGTGTCTGGTACTGTATGGTTGTGTTTACTACCCTGCCATGTTTGCTTTCCACATGCTATATCTCACTCACATAGGTACATGCCCATACTTCACTTTCATTACATGTTTGGTATAACCTGGTACTACCCGTTTGACTGTGACACATCCTGACAAGTTCGGCTTGTACCAGTGACTTCCGGATTTTGGCAGCCTGTTGTACTTATTGGTAGGATGCCACCTTTTCCTATGTCCAGGATGGGATATATTCCGTACACATATCCGACTGTAGTGGACAATGCCTCCCCACAGTCGATGGTAGGGTTGCCACCTTTTCAGTTGGCCAAAGTGGGACATTTTTGGTACACACATCACATTTTACAGGCCGACACATACCCATGGTCAGTACACAGGATAGAACTTAGACTTCTTGCCAATATAAAAGCTTATTCTTGTAGCAGTTCAGTTGCTTATTCTGTTTCTTATAACATTTATGTAATTTAGATACAGAAAACCTGTTTAATGCAACTATTACATAACGTATAGGGAATAATTTTGTCCTATAATCTCAAGACATTTGCCATTGTTACAGGTTTTTGTCAGGACACAACTGCCCAAAGAGGGACTGTCACTTGCAAAGTGGGACAGGTGGTAATCCTAGTCGATGGTACGGATAATACTGTTCCTTTCAGCCTACATGTGTCCTTATTGTTGTGGCTGTTTGTATGCTCCTTCTGTTTTGTTTACATGCTTATTCTATTTCCTATCACATTTGGTATGTGAAATACGGACATACCTTTTGTATGTGACTATTACATGCCTTGTGGGATATAATTCGGACATACTGTCGCTAGATATCTACAGTTCTCATGTATTTTGTTATGGACACATCTGCCCAGCTGTGTAGCCTCCCTCACATTATGGGTCAGCTGGTGACCCTCACCATTGGGCTGGACATACCTACTGGTGAATCACTAACATATAATGCATTTCACTTCCACTTGGTATGGCTATCTACACTGCGGTGGACTACGGCCACACGGTCTTCCATGTCATATGTTCGCGGGATATGGACCCGTTATTCCCTACCGTGCATTTGTGTTTGCTTCATCACTGTGTTCGCAGGTACTTTCTTGCATGCTTTGCATACGTTTCAGTATCCAGGGACACTGACATGGTTACTATCTTGCAACTTGTTATATGTAAGCATTTTAGGTTGCACGTCGACAGCTGCCATTTCCACGCCTCCGTGCGGCACTTCGACACGCCCTATGCACCCGTGATCCTTTCCTGTGCACGTGGCTGTGTCAGCAGCGCACCTTCATTACTATGCATTTGGCGCTACTGCGCTATCTTCATGCCGCACGGTTGGAGCAAGCCTAATGCTGGCCTTGCGCCGAGCTTCATGAATCCCGGGGATAGTTAGAAAATGTTAACAGAGTGTTTTCTTAACTTGTGGAACAGCTGATTTTTGAACATGAAAATAATGTGACAGGGAAATTTGCAATCTTATTCGATAAGCATAGCCAGCAAAAGATGTGACAAAGTAGAACAGCATGATTTTGTTTAATGATTTTTTTTATATATTAGTTCATGTCTGTTTTTAAAGTTTATATTTGGATATATAGAAGAGAGACAGTTTTTAGATGTTGAATTAAGCATGGATGTTTCCAACATTTCAAGCAAAGTATTTAGGAAGAAGATAGTTAGCAATGATTTATTTTTACTGTCAAAGTATCTACCAAGGATAATAAAAATGATATTGTAAGAAGTACATTTACAAGACTTTCAGGTATAACAAAAGAAGATGTTGAATGTAGGAACATTAAAGAAAAATGTAAGAAGGTGATCCAAAGGAAAAGCTTTCTGTCCAACATGACTGAGGCGGCTATTAATAAGTTGGATGGAAATATATCTAAGGTAGGTTACAAAATGCTTAACCATTTTACATTATCAGAATCAGAATAACATTTATTGGCCAAGTATGCATGCATACAAGGAATTTGACTTCAGTTTCAGTGACTGTCCAAGTATAAATTACATAAATAACGTACATACTACTATTAAAAACAAGACAAACAACATACATGCAACTATTAAGAACAAGTCAAAAACGTATATATACATATACATATACATACATATACAAGGTGCAAAGTGCAATTCAGTGCAAGAAATACTGAAATAAATTCTGAAAGAAACAAGTATTAACAATATGTAAACAATACTGCAGAATCCTCAAAGGCTTGGGAAAAAGAATTTCCCAACCTAATAAGTTGAATTAACTGTTTATGAACTAGATGGCCTGTGGGGAAAAAAAACTGTTCTTACATCTGCTTGTTTTGGTGCATATTAATCTAAAATGTCTGGCTAATGGTAATAGCTCAAAAAAGTGGTGGCCTGGATGGGAAGGGTCAGTGATGATTTTTCCCTGCCCTTTTTGTGACTCTGGAATAGTGCAAGTCCTGTATGGAGGGCAAACTAGCACCAATGATATTTTCAGCAGATGTGACTCTTCGATGTAACCTATTTTTGTCATGATTAGACAGAGATCCAAACCACACTTCCTCAGCTTATTTGACAATTGCAGAAATGTGCTTCATTGTTCAGTGTATTGACAGTTTATGAACAAGATAATGGATGGTGCAATGGTACAGCAGTTGCATTGTCACCTCACAGCAAGAGGTGCTTCGGTTTGATTCTTGGCTGGGGTGACTTCTGTGTGGAGTCTGCATGTCCTCCCTGCATTCATGTGGGTTTCCTTCATGTTCTCTGGTTTCCTCCCATGTTGCAAAGACATGCATCTGGATTGTTTCTCCCCGTCCCTCTGCTGAAAATTGGATTTGTTCAAAGTTGGACTTTCCTGATAAACAAATGTTAAATTAATAATGATAGACACAATGAAAATTCTAAAACGCTAAACAGTCATTCTAGAAAATAGTAGGTAAAAGTTACCAAAAGGGTAGAGATTTCAAAAATATGTTGGGAAGTGTAAAATCAAACCATCAAAAGGATTTGTTAAAGGCAAGGCTGTACCAGCAGGAGTTAAAAATGTATTGTTTGAATTTTTATCTGTAGCAGACGGTCTATGTTAGTACAATGAAGGTATGTAGAGAGCCTATGGGTTGTCAGAGCAGTGCAACTACAATTCTGTTTATGTAGTATATCTAGTAAAGTGCCAAGGATGTGCAGCGTTTTACATTGATAAGATTGTGATGAAGTCAACCGAAGAGGGATATTTAGAAAAGCAAGGAGCAAATTACATATAAATAAATAGAATTTGTCTAAACAATACATGCAGAATGACGTATAGGAGGAGGAGTAGGGGGAGTGAAATTTAAGGGAAAGCAGGAATTGAGCATTTTCTGTAATGATGCACTAAAAGACAGTTGTTATAAAGAATGAAAACCTGTAAGGCCAGATTCAATAACAGCTACACTAAGTGTATACTAAGTGTACATGATATGTATTCAAGAACAACCCTACCACATTTTATGTGCTTTATAGTCACTCAAAAAGATTAAACTAAAAGTACATGTAGTCTACACTTTGTGGTAACCTTTATAAATCCCTGTCAGTATTTAAAGCTGCAAGAAAATCAGTAGGAAAACTAAAATTGAGAGGAAGAAGATGTGAGTTATGCCTTTGTTGTCTGTTCACTCAGAACGGTGTGCACTTACTGTAGATGTTATTGAATCCAGGGGAGTTTACATGTGTGTGAGGTGATGCACAGTGAGCAGCACCTCTCATTACATATTCATGCTGCGCACCACATTTAAACATAAATAAGTCAGGTTTCATGGCTGTCAACAGAGTTACTGGCCAGGAAACCATGTAAGCAAACATGCATAGCAATCCTGTTTAAGTCAGAGCACTGAAGGTCTGTGGTTTTGCATAGAATTCCACAATGATCACCAAGGCTTAACAGATAATATATTTCATATCTCTCAATCTCTTACTGCAAGGCGTTTGGACAAAAGACAACATAATCTGGAGACAATGACCCAGAAATAGGGACAGATTTGACATATTTGCTCTTTAGAAATCTACTAGAATAACAAGGGTGTGTATGAAGATACATTTTCTGAAGGATTTGAAGTCTGAAACTCAAATGTATGTAATTATGAAGTCACATCAGTCCTGCGATCATCCCAGTAATATGGCAGAAAAGTACAACTTTGATAAGGAACACACCAAAAGATATATAAGGGAAAAACTGGACATTCTGTGAGAATCTGGATAGTTGACAGGTATGATAGTTAAGTATATGGCCCAAGCACAGTACAGGACAGTGTATACAGTGATGAGTATTGTGAAATCCCATTCCTGGCATTCTGTACTGCAGTTGTGTAAATAATCTGTAAGGGTAAATGGACTGCCATGTAAAATAAACACTCAGGAGAAGTGTGTGTTTTGAATAGGGACACAGATGTATTGTAGGCATGAACTCGGGGAAAGAGGACAAGGGAAACAACCTAATGAACAACAGTCAAGGGCATTTCAATGGAAGACAGTTGTAGCAGCAGCAGCACCAATCACATATCAATATGGTACAGTATGGGCTGCATAGTGAAAATGTGTTATTTTGTGACTGTCACACAAGGTGACATAACAATGGGGAAGATGTCTGTGTGAGATAAGCATCCTTACATGAACAATGCAGAGGACATCTATCAGGGATGTTACATAAAATTGTGGTAGGGTGCATATTGTGAAGCTGTGCAAACTGATTTTCCTGAATATAAGTGTAATCTCAGCAGAGGTCTCCAGCAAGTGGGCACAGGTAAAGGCTCATGGACAACATTAAAAGAAGTAAGCACAATCATGGACAATATCAGAATAATATCAACAGTAATCCCATGTCTCTGACATAACGTGATTTAGTGTGATCCGAGATGATTCTGCTTAAACAAACTTGTACAACTATACTGAGATGTCTACACTCTATGAGGGTAATCACACACACTGTCCTGGCACTGCGACATCTGCTGGAGGTGTTAGTAGGGACACTGCTATGCCTGCATGAGACACTGATCAATACAGGCTAGTTGACATACATATATATATATATATATATATATATATATATATATATATATATATATATATATATATATATATATATATATATATATATATATATACATATATGGCACAATCCACACTGTCATGAATGTTGCCCATGCCATTAATGTAGTCAAACAGCTATGTATGCACTGTGTGCATCACAAGAACAGGTAGCACAAATGCATCTGGTGTAACAATTTGATGGGAGTTCCATGCCATCACACAGTAATGTTTATGCCACAAAAAGAATACCTAGGTATGTCCAATAAGATGTGTGACAACTCACTGTGATAAAGGTGGTACACTTCAGTTATACATCACTGAAAGATGTGCAGGGAGGTACATGAAGAAGGGTGCATTGTACTCAGTTGTTGGTGTGATAACAGCTGTGAACTATGGAGGTATTATGGCCTCTGATGTGCATGTCCTTCAAATACTCAGTAGTTGTGTTACATATAAGGGAGTATTCAGCACTGTGACCACATGCTGGTAGACATTCCACTTGCCATCTTTCCCATTCCAGGACACAGGTCGCATACCTATTTATCTCATTATAGAGTGTGATGTCTACATTATATTTTGGTTGTGTGTTTGTTTTCCTGTTCTGACAAATCTCCCTATGTTTTCATGTCATTGCAGGTAGTGTCATGGCTGTGGCAGTAATCTTTGGTGTGTGATGATACTGTCTGCATTATTCTAATATCATAGTTGGAGTCAATGATTGCCCACAGTCTATAGTCCTTTAGAAAGCTGTTTGAACACAGAATGTGGATGGCATCAGTGTAACCCGTCACTTAAATAATGGACAGGAAAGGGCCTAAAAGACAGCTGTGATTTACATATGTGATCACTGGACCTGAGATAAAGGCACTTCACACATGTCAACATATTTAGATCCCATATATGTGATACAGTGGTATACCCCCTTGGTGATATAGGTGTATATGGCCACATCTGATAGTGTTGAGTGAATACCTCAGTGTGGATTTGTATCAAATGCCTTGGGCTTGTCAAGTTAAAAAGGATGATAGTGTTATTGTCATGCATGCCTCGATGACCTCTTTGAGGACATCTAACAGATGTAATAGACATGATGTATCATTAACTATTCACACAGGTCTGTTACACACAGCCAGGTTATCAATTGTGTCCATTTAGAAAAGTTACATGATAATACATTCATCTACCTCACAGATAAGTAGAGTCAGGATGTGTCTATAGATGCGTGCATCGGATGATGTCCCCCTGCCAACTCAGATGGATGCATAGTGATGTACACCCTTCAACAGCAACATAGTCTGTGTGGAGGGTGTGTTGGTGTGTATTCAACTGTGTAAGGAAGGTTTATGTGACAAGTCACGTGATAGGTAATCTGCGATGTTCTCACAACCATTGATTCTGTGTGATAGGCCTGGATAAAGGTAAGAGAGTGCATACTGGCTAGCCTCAACTGGCCTAGGGTTTGAATGCAATCCCTCATGCAGGTGTCATTGAGAAACTCTCTCAGCTGGGGATTAAACCTTATGTCACTAAATGGATAACTAATTGGCCTATTGACAGAACACATACTGTGAAAATTGGTGAATCAAGCTGTACCAGTACAGGTGTCACTACTGGTGTATCACAGGGATCTGTGCTTGTACCTTTACTGTTTGGAATCTATTTCTCATCAGTTCAGGCTACAGTATACGGCCTTTGGCTTACAGTGTTTGCTGATTCTTGCATACTGGGTGCAATCGTTGAGTCCACCTATAATGATAACATACTACAGGAGGGGTTAACACAGACAAATGATTGGAGACAAAGCCACATGGTCTACAAATAAATGCAAACATGTGTTTTTATTTTGGCCTTCTGTAAAGTAGAATTCCATGCTAATTACACATTGACAACAGTCCTGCTATGCTGAAACTCAGTGATGCAAGCACTGGGAACACATATTCAAAGCAATCTAAACTTCGACCACCAAGTGCCCACACTGGTATTGAAAGCCTATGCTGTGCACTTCATAAGTCATGCCATCATATTCAGATCTCAGGAGTATATTACAGCACTGTACTCAAGCCTCATCAGAACACTAGTATAGGGTGTAATGCTCACTTTTGCATGTATCTCACCAGACACATGCAGCTGCCGGACAGAACACAAGGATTGCTCACCCCAAAAAAACACAGTGCCTACAAACCATGTCATGATGTATGTGGATAGACTGAAATCCATGTCAATGTAATCTGTATTATATAGGATGAGGTGACTTCTGCCTGACCTCCAGGCCAGTCTCTGACCTTGCCCTAGTGGGAATAGTGCATATCCACAAATCAAATATAGCTGAGGACATCAGCAGTGTCTGTTGAGGAGAATAAGGCAATAACTGTGTCACACATGCTATTGTAAAATGGTCTCTGTAAGGTCAAGCAAGTGCACACACACACACACACACACACACACACACACACACACACACACACACACATGCACACAGAGTTGACTGCAGTAATAATAGAACCCCTACCTATCTGAGTACACAGATGATAGAAATCAGTACTTTACACTAGCATGGTAGCACAAGTCTGACTTTTACAAGACTGCAGGGTAACCTATAGTGGATGACATCAGCAGACCATATTGGAGAGAAGATGTTGGGAGGCCTTCTTAGGTTTATAGCTTTATAGGTTCATAGGAGGTTAATAGATTAATTACCATAAGGTGTTTACAAGCCTAACCATTTAAAAACACAAGTACCGTAACTGAGCATAGTTAGATGATTTTTTAGCACAGTGATTTTGTGATCAGTACTGACTGGCCTTATCCATAAAGGACATAGGTGCCACCCTAGGGGTGAATTTACAATAATTTATCTAGTTGACAAGGATGAACTTGAATAGGGTCATTGAGGAACACTACTTCACATGCAGTGGTAGCCTATTACAGAGGAATGGCAATCACTGGGAGATATATCTGTCCGCCCAGGGACACAAGTTCCTGGCTAATCCTGTTCTAGCTGCTCTCTATTCCATTCCCTGTCTGTTACTCCCAGCCCACCCCCTGATTATCTTCATTAGTCAGCCCCCTTCTCTGGCACCATCTTTAAACCATCTCTCAACTACCTAACTCATATTTATTTTCCATCCTATAACTGCTTTAGGTTCCCTGCCCCTCTGTTCATTGTGCATGCACAGCTAGTAAGTAGAGCAGTGCAACATTTCTATTAGAGTTGACATACATTACTGTCTTATTACTGTTTAACTTCTGATTTATTTGGTTATTTCTGTTAACCACTGAGTCATTTGATGGTGCTGAGTTGAAACTGATATTCAGAACTCCTATATGCTTTGAGAGCTAGCTATTGTATTAACTGACAAACTGCTTGTATGTCTATCTTATTTCGTGATAGTAGAGCTTAATTATATATCTGCCAGGCATCCTTTTAACTGCTTGCAAATCTTATTTGTGTTCTGACTTCATCTGTAAGCATTCCTCTTGTATGCTACTGCTCTTAGAAGGTTCAGAGACTGTACTTTTTAATTGCTTTTATAGAAGACTAAGTGAGGGTAGTTCATGTTACTGTTCATATTGTATAACTTAGCTGTAAAAATTATTGCCTTAGAACAGCCATACTTGCTTTGTGCAATATATCTTGTCTGTATTCACTGCTGGATTGTGCAGCTGTTATCAGTCAGAAGCTGCATGTTAATGCTGATAATCTATGCAATATAATCAATTTTACTTTTTATCTGTATACCTTGCATGCTTTGCACTTCACATTCTGTAACCTTTGCACTAATTCTGCCTTATTTCATTTTATTTTTCAGTTGCATGGGTTTCTTTCCTGCATGACCCCCCTCCACTAGGGATTAACTACAATACACATTTTCCACTTCATCCACTGAAGTTGACTATTGTAACTAAATAAAACTCCAGGAAACAAGAACCTGACACCCTACAGCTTTTCTGTTGTAATATGTGAATTACAACTTAGTTTTTGTTAGGTTTTAAAGCTTAAAAGGCGTATGCACAACATCAGTGAAGGGTTCCAGCCAACTGACACTAGATTGGGACAATACTTTGAATCAGCCTTACACACACACACACACACACACACACACACACACACACACACACACACACACACACACACACACACACACACACACACAGTCCCAAGCCTTTACTGTTTACATTAGTAAATTTGCTTTTACTTTCAGCATAGTCTCTAGACTAATCACAACTCTCTCTAAAACTGCCACACAGCCCTGTTTATGTGCCTGCAGTGAAAATTAAAGTAATCCAGAGCTACTTCAATTAAGCTTTTGTTAGATACTGATATTTTAAGCTCATTTATTACCTTTAAACTGATAATTTTTCAGGTCTTCTCCCTGTGGGGCAAAACCTGCTCCATTCGCTACTCTCACTCTGGTCCCCTCCCTGCCCCCATCCCCATCCTCCCCCATAACAACAACCTTATACCTAGCCTGACCCCTCCCATACTTCTCTTCCATCTATCCCATAACCCACCTAATTATTTCCCTGTCATACCATACCTCCTCATTATTGTACTCTACCTCCCCACCCATATCTACATAAGCCCATGTAGTACTCCATCCTCTAAACTACTTCTATCCTGCTCATATTCTTTATCACACTGCACTCAACCACTATCATGTCCATCACAACTATTACTTTGATCTTGTTTCTCTCACTTACACTCTCTCTCCTAACAATAATCACAACTTTCCAGCCACCCAACATACCTCCTGCACTTACCTGTACAACCAACACACATAACCCACAATTATCAAGTTACTCAGACATCCACCCTAGCTTATTCCCAGCTAATACCTCTGTACTATGCAAAGTGAAAATTCTACCTCTCCAAAGACACTGCCTTTATCATACCAACAGCAGCAGCTATACCATTTTTAGGAAAAAACTGAAAAGTATAACCTACACAATTTGCCAAAGCACTATTTCCCAGTGTGGTGATGTACAACCCAACCCAGGCCCAGCCCCCCTCAACTCTATTAAACCTAGCAAATCTCTTATGCTATCAACCATAAATCTCCAAAGCCTTAGGAACAAGATACCTGAACTCCATGCATGGATTTCTAAGTACTACCCAGATATTATAGCAGCTACCGAAACCTGGTTGAAATATATAAAAGACACCAAATTTATCCCCCCAAGACTCATGCCTGAGAGTCGATTGACCCAACAAGAGAAGAGGAGGAGTAGCAATACTCTTCCCTAGCAATTACACATTAATTCCCTACTCAAAACCAACACCCAACTTCTCCCCAGTCGAAGTACTAATCTCTATGTCAAAACGTAACAACCATAAAAACATTTGCATAATTGATCTTTATATTCCTCCAGGAAACAACATACCAATATTAGAAAACATACTTGCCTGGACTTTCCAAAATATAAATAATGAAACCATCATTCTAGGCGATGTAAATATCGATTGGCTAGATATAGGCCACAACAACCCCTCAAAAAACATAAATCTTTACAACTTCTCCCAACTAATTGAAGACATCACCAGATGTCACAAAAATTACAACTGGGGCTCCACAGTAGATAGGAGATTAGTGTACCACCCTTTCAATGTCATCAGTGCAGGCATACTACCTAATACCATTAGTGACCACCACCCAGCATATATCATACGCAAAAAACTACTCCAACCACAGGCCAACACCAATACAAATCTACCAGGAAATCTTACTAAGTTCCAATCATCCATATTTAATGAAATTTTAGCTAAAGTAAACTGGAAACCCTTCAAATCCCTACCACTTAATGAGGGTGTTGAATTCTTTAACTCAACATTTATAGACATCCTAAATAGGCAAGCACCCACCCGCCAAAAACAAATAAAACATAACCATGCATGCTGGCTCTTAAAATCCACCAAAGAAGTAATGTCCACAAGGGATAAAATCTGGAAATCATGGCAGAAAAACAAAGACCCTTCAACTCTACTACATTACAAGCAACTCTGTAACAAGGCAAAACATCAAATAACCACTGATAAAAAAGACCACTACTTCCACCTACAAAGCCAACATAAAAATAATCCCCAAAAATTCTAGTCCTCCATCAGCCAACTATTACAGCCAGGATCTCAAAGCAATCCATCCCCTGACCCACAACCCCCCCCCCCCACTGAACTTGCTACCCTATTCAATTCCTACTTCATTGACACAATAAATAACCTAACTGCCACCTTTCCTACAGTTAACAGCACCACCACTAAGACAGCTGATGACCAAATCATCTCAGAAAACAAGTCAACCCTTAACCCTAACCTAAAATTCTCCCCCATACCCACCAGCACAATAAAAAAACATTTACTTAAGCTAAAACCCTGTACTCTCGCCCCTGACAATCTACACCCACACTTCCTGCAGCTAGCAGCAAACTCTATAGCTTATCCCATCAGCATACTCATTAACAGATCAGTTAAAGAATCCCTTGTCCCTGACATCTGGAAAAAGGCATACATTCTCCCCTTACATAAAAGGTGGCACCAACACAGACACCACAAACTTTTGACCCATAGCAGTTCTCTCACCCCTCTCTAAAATACTGGAAAATGCATCTATGCCCAACTCCTTAACCACCTGCATGAAAATCAAATTTTATCACCCACTCAGCATGGTTTCAGACCAGGACACAGCACCACTACCACCCTCCTATCCTTCCTTGATACAGTTTACCGAGCACGGAATTCTGGTAAAATAATTGCTTCACTTTTCCTTGACCTCTCCAAAGCTTTTGATACCATTTCCCACACTATCCTCCTCTATAAACTATCTACCCTCCACATTTCTCCCCCTACCCTACAATGGTTCAACAGCTATCTCTCCAATAGGCAGCAATCCACCAAATGGCACCAATCTTACTCTCCCTTCCTTAATACTTCCACAGGGGTACCCCAAGGCTCCATACATGGTCCTCTCTTATTTAGCATCTTTATTAATAACTTCCACACCACTCTCCCATGATGCTCAGTAATCCAGTATGCTGATGACTCTAAAATAATATGCACTGAAAATTCCAGCTGTGAACTCTAGAAAATTACCCCGAATGCCCTCACCTCTACTGAATTTTGGATGCTTAACAATAATCTTGCTCTAAATCCAAAAAAAAACTAAACTAGTAATTTTTGCTCTTAGGAAAACCACTCCATTTGATAAAAAACTCTTCACTATACAAGCCCAAGACAATACCACTATAGAAGTTGTCTCACACACTAAATTACTAGGCATTATTATAGATGAAAACCTTAACTTTGACCTACACATAAACAACATCATCAAAAAAAACACACCAAAAGCTTGCTATGCTCTACAAGCACCAACACTTTCTTAGCCTCTCTACTAAACAAACCCTTGGAACTACCTTTTTATTACCCTCTCTCATTTATGGTGCCCCTCTCCTCACTAATATCCAAAATTTTACAAAATCCAAACTTGCTATGTGTTACAACAGAATAGCAAAATTTGCCACCAAGGCTAAATTCTCATCCCACCACTGTAAGTCACTGAAACAATTAGGGTGGCTGGAACTCCCCCACCATCTCTCATTCACCCAACTAACTACTGTGCACAAAATAATCTACAGACCCACAGACTGTCCTGCTCTCTCAACTCTACTTGCCAAATACCATCCCAGCAGGCATCTAAGATCTGAAAATCATCTACTTCTAAAATTAGATAAGCCCACCTTACCTGCTGGCCAACCGCTCTATTCCTTCACCATCACCAAACTATGGAACTCACTTCCACCTTCTATAAGAAACACAGGCAGCAATACCACCGTCAAATACTGAAAAATCATCTCAACACTTCCTGGCTATGTTTCTGCTCTATAACTTAACCTCTTCACTCTCCTTATATGATTACTAAACTGCTATGTCTTTTGCTAATAGTGACTGATGATACTTTTTCCATATTTATTTTTATCTTCACTTGTTGATACTGATACAATAATACTGAGTAATATATCTCTGTTTATACCACTCTGAGTGAATTCATTGAATTCTCCTTTAATGTATATGCTCGGTATATATTACTGTAATCAAACAAACTAGATTCCTGCTTTTATGTATATATTCTGTATATGCAACTATATTTACTATCTGTAACACTGTTTCTACTTCTGTACCAATTAATGTTTATATTTTTTCTGTATCTCATTGGAACTTTTCTCCCCAGGCCTCCACTGAAATGGGCTCTTTTAGGCCCAGTGGACTTTCCCAGTAAACAAATGCAATAACATAAATAAAATAAATAAATATTCTGTTTATGTCGCAGGCTAGGTTGAGATCCCTGGAGTAAGTTATTCTTGTCCAATTTGATTTACAGATGTTCAGCATTTCCAGTAGGGCAAGGTCTGAAACTGCTCTGTAAGCCAGGCATAGGTCATCTCTCAGCAGCCTGCATGATACTGAGTACAGTGACAGGTCTTCCAGTCTTTCCATTTATGTCATGTTTTGGAGGTCCTGGATTCTCCCTGTCACAAACCTCTGTGTTTTCTCCAGTTGCTGCAGGTATCTGGAGAGGTACAGGCAGAAGGGAGCATTGTACTCAATTAGTGGTCTGATAAAGGTCAAGTATAGCAGAGCTATGACCTCACTGATCTTGGATATGATGCCTTTATTCGTGAGGTGCACAATGTAAAATGTGCATCTAAACACTATGGAAACAGTGATTGAAGTGTAGCTTTTTATCAACATGTGTTCCCAAGTCTCACAACACTGTGTTTGGGTTTACAAGGGTGCTATGTATATTGTAATTATCAGTGGTATTTCATTGCCAAAGGGTACGATGAGGCATTTTTTGCTTTAAGGTTCACTCCATGGGTTTTTCACCATTCATTTGTCTATGTCAGTCCTTTTTTTAATATGTTAACATTGTTGGGGGAGTCTATATGAGTGTGCCCAGTTGACAGTCATCTGAAAACTTGGTAAGCCACAGGCCATCTACCTTTGCCTGGACTTCAGAGAAATAGTTTCCAAACAGCTGAGGACCTAGCACAGATCCTTGTGGTATTCTTCTGGTAAGTGGACTAGTGGTGGAGGTGCAGTCCCCAACTTTGACAGTGTGCATTCTGTTGGTGAGCCAGTTGGCTATCCATCTAGTAATGTATGGGTTAATCCACAGATAGGAAAGTTTCCCTATGATACCCGAATGGGGGATAGTGTTAATGCCTTGGATACATCAACATAGGCAGCATGTCCTGTTATCCCTCATCCAGGTCTTTGGAGTCATTATCAAAGAAATACACTAGATTTAATTAGCAAGATCTACTCGTGACAAAACCAAAATGGGTCAGGTCAAGTGTGTTGAAGGTCACCTATGTCCTTGTAGATAAGGTCCATAATGATTCCTTCCATAACCTTGCAGATAAGGCTGTTTAGGCATATGGGTCAATAGTTCTAGTTCTGCATGTTACCAGATTGAGGTGTACTGCATATCACACAACATATCAATTTATTTAGTGTAGTTGATATATGTGTGAAAGAAGTACTGAGACACCAGGATTACAGTGCCTGAGGAGGCAACACATGGCCGTATTTTAAATATGTGACATATTGTTAGATAGGGTGCTCATTTTGTTATGTTAGCACATGTAATTTCATGTCATAAACAGGAAATGGAGAGTAAACAGCACTAATACATAACAATATTTAGTTTTCCATAGCACGGTGAGCAGCAGGTTTGCGTCATGGTTGACAAAGTGTTTGTGCATGCGAGATACACATTTCCATTACTTTCTCTGTTTGCATGTAGTTAAGCAAAGCACAAATACGAGCTGCATTGCTAACAGTGTGAGAGTTAGTAGAGAGTCTATGAAACAAACTTGCTGTTTAAATGACTCTGTGGCAACAGGTGTAAATACATCGACACATTTCTTTTTGAGCCCAGATGATACTGGGTTTGAATCCAGGTGTATCTTAGACTCTTAAATAAACAGTGATAAGGGAATAACATTAATTGTTTATTGTACATGTGTTGCTGTGTGTTGTTATAGTGCAGCAGGGTTAAGTGGCATTGTACAGAGGTAATCGGGGCATTGTACTGCCGCCCACTGTTGCTTGGCATTTCTGCATGATGCCATACTCCACACAAGCATAAAGGCCAAAAAGTGAAAGCTCCATTGATTTTTCTGCTAACTATGTGTGTTGCATGTGATTCTATTTTTTGACCAGATTACAGGTGTTAAAATGGGGTAGATAGGAAAGTGATGAAATGGGGATCAATCAGGGTGAAGAACAAAGGGAAAGCAATATAGGAATGTGCAGGAGGGAGATAGTACAGAAATATAACTATTCATTTCTTCAACAGTTAAAACTGATCACGTGCAGAATATTAGCTGAATTTGGACTGTCACCTTCATAGAGATGGGTGACAACAACATAATCATGTTGTAGAGCCAATTGGACTGAATCAAGTGTGTCAAGAAGACATTTGTGCAAAATGGAGAGCTATGTATGGAAATATTTTTTTTCTTGTGGGACAGGTGTCCATTTTTTTTAGTTCAGTAAGAGAGGACCACTTGGTAAGGGCCATTAGTAGGTCAGGTACGTTTGGTAGGTAAGGAAGCAAATGCAAAGACAAACAAGACAAGAGACATGGACAGGGACAGTGAGGAACACAGAAGGTTGGGGGACATCATGATTGGGGTGAGGAATTATACATAGAGGTGACAGCTTGAGTCATTACATATGTATGTGTGTGGCCTGACAAGGTTATTGAATATAGATCCAGTTCTGTATGTATCTTATGCAATTGTGAAATCTATGCAAGACCAGATAACAGAATTATACTTACAGAAATACAGTAAACAGCATATCTCAGTCATACATCTGAAAACACAGGACTAGCTACATGGCATTCCTTAATTTCTTAATCATTCTTAAGGTCTCTGTGTTAACCCCCAAGTAATGCCACTTAGCGTGTTTGCACAATGCTCAACAGAATTAATTGAATGCATCTGGTTTCTATTATTGACTATCTGAGTCCTGTCTGCAGGTGTTGGGGAACCTTCTGAAACTTTGTTAGCCACCTAGCAATGCTGTGCAATGCTGCTAAGTGAAGTTGCACAATGAAAAAAAAATTGCAGCAATGTATTAGTTTTGACCTCTGCCATTTTACAGTGACCTTGTTTACAGGTGTTCTGTCTGCTTCCTTGATGGATGCACACTGGTGATTTTTTTACAACATTTTATGAATGGCATGCCTGTAGACAATCCAAAGAGTTTTTAATTGTCATGCTGGATGTTAATTCCCTGTTTGCTGTAATTCCAAATGCTTATAGTGTTAATGCTGTGCACGTGTTTCTATGTTCCAGCATTCCCTTAACTGGAAGGGAGACTGAGACCATTTGTGAACTGCTTGACATTGTGCTAACCAGCAAAGTTTTTTATTTTTAATGATCAAATGTCAAATTTCCTGCATGACTATGGGTATATTCATCACCAATGCATATGCTAATATTATCTTAAGTCATTGGGAAGCTAGATATGTATATAATTGCTCGCTAGAGATGTCATCTAAAGTAGCATTTTTCAAGTGTTTGTGTTTGATGTTTTTATGATTTGGGAAGGTGGTCCAGATGAATTAGTGGACTTTGTAAAATTTCTTGATAACACTATGGACTTCCTGAAATTTAAATTAAATTACTTAAACAATAGCATATTTTTTTTGGATGTCAGCTTAGAGAAATGCGGGGATGGTATTCATACAAGTATTTATAAAAATGAGGTTCACACAAATGGGTATCTACACAAAAAGAGATGCATGCTAAGCATATGTTTAGGGCTGTTGAAAAGAGTCAACTACTATAAGTTAATAAGTTGAATACTGATGAAAAATGTGTTGAACAGATGGATGAGATGTTACATGGATTTATGGATAGAGGTTATGATACTCAATTTTTATCTAAAAATAAGAACAAAGTGCTAAATGAAAGGAAGGGTTTAGCAAAACCTTTCTTTGCTCAGGCTATGAACAATGAGGAAAGCCTAATGCAAAAAGGTAGATAAAATAATGTTCTCTATGTTACAACATATAGTAGAAGAACAAATGAGGTTGAGTGTGATTTGAAACAATTGTAGAATATTAGAGGCCATGCCCGAGTTAAAAGAGTACATTGGAAGTAAACCTAATTTTGCATTAAGAAATTTTGACAGCTTAAAGAAAAACTTTGTTATAAAGATATGAAATATGCTGGTAAAAAAAAAAAAAGTGATAAAATACAGGACCTTTCCATGTCACAATTGTATTTATTGTAAGGTCTTGGTAACTAATAATGAATTAATTTACCCTGTAAATTATAAGAAGTATATTTTTAAGTCTGCTGTGACGTGTAATACAATTAATATAGTATATTTGGCCACCTGCACAACATTTTCTGCTTTTTATATTGGTAAGTTAACTAGAAAGTTAAAAGAACATATCACAGAGCACCAATCGGATATACACAGAAATAATATAAGTAAAGCTCTAAAACATGTAGTTGATTATAGAGCAGAACATTTTTTTTTACATTTTTTTAAATAGATGCAATATACAAAAATATAAGGGGAGGGGATCTAAATAATAGACTTGAAATGAGTGAGTATAATTGGATTGTCCATTTAGAAGCAGACCGTAATCCAGGAATTAACACAGCAATAAGTGTAAAACCTGTTTTGAAATTTAAACAAATATGTTTGAAGAAATAATGCTTTTTGTTAAGTGACTGAAAAGTTTTTAGAATGAAGTGCTTCATGAGAATGTTTTTATGAATTTTTTTAAATACTTAATTAATACTGCAATTTGATAGGGCTGGTTCATGTGACATTTTTTAAAATAAGATATTTAATTGATTGTTTTATTTTAATTTTTTGCAATGAAGAAGGGCTGTTACCCAAAAGCTTTGTGTATATTAAAATTTGATAGTGTTTTGAGAGCTTGGTATATTGGTTTGTTTCCGGGGTGGGCCAGTAGTCTACTTTGCACACCGCCACGCTTCACGCAAACAAGATAAGCACAGCCAAACCTGACATTCATTTTTCCTCTGTTTCGCGTGTTTGCACTAAGCTATGCATCACACAAACACTGTCCACCCCCCACTCCCTAAAAAGGGAAAAAAAAAAAAGAAAAAAGGGAAAAGTAGTTGAAATGAGGAAAATCAATCTATGTCATACACGCTAAAAATATTAGTACACATGGAATATTTCTACATAGCTCTGGATTTGAGCTCTCACTCCAATGAACCTTCAGAACATAGCAAGGGTGCCTTATTCCTTTTTGCCTCAAAAACACATTTGCAGCAAGGAACTGAAATCATTCTGCATACAGCCAGCTGTAACATCATCTACAGTAATGTGTAACCATATAACATTTATTTGCACATTTATTTATTTTGGATGGCGTGCACTGACTGATCAAACAACCAGTTATGAGTACTGCTTGCAAATATGCAGCTCTGTCCTACCTCTCTGTGCTTGTTGCTCATTCTTCTCCTAGCTGACAAATAATCTGAGACATGCAGTCTGTAAGCCATTCTATATCATTGTCCTTAAAATGTCTGAGGATATTAAATGGCAATAATGTAATATGTCGTTGCCATGTTAATGAACAGAACCTGTGAATTGTGTGTTAGTTTCTTACATTTTCAACCTTGACAAAATCACATCTAACACTTTGTAAGTCTAACCTGACACAAGCACTGGATATAGTGCAGTCTGCATTGCTGTTGTGTTTTTTCTTCTCCCTTCTAGTAATCATTCACAATTGCAATCCATTAAAAACAAACACTGAGGGTGTGCCTGCACTGTTTACATCTGCTACATGAGTTCAATCATCATTTGCATCTTCACCATTTTGACAGCCCCGAATCCACACCATAAAAAGGCAACCGTGTAGCTAGGGAAACTGAAGGTGAGGAGACTTGTTTATGTGAAGAACACAGAAAAGAGTCTATAACTTTGGGATATATCTGCACAGAAGATTATTGAACTTGAGAAGGTATTCTTGCATTTTGTCAGCTACATACTGTATATGCTGAAATGTAATTAAGAAATATCTGTTTAATAGTTTTATATATATATTTTGATTAGCAAACGCTACACTTTTATCTGTATACATTAGAAGGAAGTGTACCTATGGCATGGGCATGTTTGTCAGGGCATTTCACAGGTATACATGATTGGCAATACCTTAAAATGGAATGTTCTGTGTTAAATCTGCAGACATGTTTCAGGGACAGTTCATTTGACAGCAGCATTCCAAAGATGTTTGTTAGCAAAATGTGTCATTTACCTGTTCATTTTAGGGGCGGGGGAGCAAAGCTGCATTTCTGTTATGATACAAACATGGATATGTTGCTATTGTTACTCTCCTTTTTTACATCCAGCCTGTTGTTCACATTTCAGATCTCTAGACTGTTTTATGTTTCTCCAGTGGAAAATGCTGAATGCTACTTTTTCTGTTTTATCTGGGAACAGTTATTCTGTGGTTATGTGACACTTACGTGTGTTATTCTTCTGTTATATTTTAGGACACCTTGGACTATGGCACCCTCACATCTCAATCCCCAAAAAACGCCCATCACTGACCCTGAAAATCAGGTAATTATGGAAGCTTTTAGGTGACATGGTGCCTTCCTGCTTGAGAAGGGACTTGGAGATACGTCAGGCAGGATGCAAATTTGGCAGCAGATAGTTGCAGACGTTAATGCAGTAGGTGGCCACAGCAGGATGTATGATCAGGTGCACCATAGGGCCACTGATATGATTTCATCGGCATCAAGGAGAGCAGCTGCAGTTGCCCATGCTTGAATGGGTATTTGGGGGGTTGCTACAGAGCCAGAACTAACAGCAAATGAAGAGTTTCTGTCCACTGTCAGAGATCCAGGCAGCTAACAGGAAAGTGCATAACAGCATGCCCTTGAGATTGGTGCTACTGTTTCGGATACAGCAAGCATGTCCCAGGAGGAGCTTCCAAGGGGGTTTTGTATCTCAGTTGTAAAATACAGGTGTATAGTAAAACAATTTAAATCAACATGTTAGTTCTGCTTCATAAGAATTTTTTTTGGGGGGGGTGATTGAAGATTGCTACAGTTAGCAACACATTCTGATTGATTACACACAGGCTTAGGCTGGACTTGTCATTCAAGTTCTTGTTGAAAGTATATTTAATGGACATATAAAGTGGAAAAAGTATTACCCCCTGTGTTACTGTTAATTGTGAGGATGTTGTCCTTACCTTTTGCTTAAATTCTTCCAGGACCATCTGACGTAAGGAGCATACCATCACCTGCACATGGTAAGCCAAACATTTTTATGTCAGCATTGATGAGCAATTCAAAGAAACATTTAAGTGTGTGATGTTGATGTCAAGACTGCTGTATGTATTGCTGTACTGTCTAATAGTGGTAGCACTGTTATTTTGTTAGCATATATTGGACTATAGTAGGGTAGGTATTAATTGTTCCTGTGTTTGTTGCTTATTATCACAGGTGACCTGATAGAGAAAGTGTGGGACGTCTACCACCTGATGCCAAAGTATCAGCAGACTCTCATGATGGTGGCTAAACAGAGGCAGAGTCAAGGGGGTGCAGAGGTTGAATCTGACACTGAGGCTGACATACAGTCATCCCTTGAAATTCCATTGGACACAGTCAGTAGGCCTATGCCTACCCATTCCAGTGAGCCTGCAGATATTGGACAGGTGGAGGGTGAGACAATCGATCAGGGAAGTGTGGTTACTGTGGCTTCAGTGCCTGTTGACTCTGGCCATACCCAAAGTGTGGGTGAGGTGTCATGCAGGAGGGATGTTAGGGGTGCTCAGAGGAGGCCTGTTGTCCATCCTCCACCTGATCCAGGTGTCTCTTCCTGTACCATTAAGTGTACACTTAGGGCCATCATGGAGGCAGACACACATTCCCATAGGTCCTCCAGAGAAATGCTTAGGGTTGTAGATATGGCACAGGCTGACATGCCTGACTACGTCCACCATGTTGCCAGTTTAATGGATTGGATGAATGACACATTGGAATGAGCAATGCCTGTGATGGAACATCTGCTGGGAGGGGGATGACATCCTCATGGGCTTAGGTCAGCCACATTGTCTGCTGTTAGCCAATGTGGCCATGCCCGATCACGCTCCCATAGTGGCAGTACTTCCACTGTTCCATCAGTGGTTGAGCTGTCCACACCCAGAATTGGCAGGCCATGGGTTCATGGTCCTGGCCATCCTCATGAGGGGAGCTTATCCAGCAGACATCAGTCATATTCAGGTAGCAGCAGTGCATATGACTATGGACATGGACATGCTAGTGCAATTCCTGGCAGAGCCAGTTCTCGTGGTTGGGTCCGACAAAGATGAACTGCCACCTCTACTATACATGGCTCACACCTGTCCGACATACAAATAAGTAAAACAGTTACTTGGTTCAGCAGTGAAGATTAAAGCTCATTTTGTGTCACTGGCCATTTGTTGCTTTATCCGAATGTCTTCCTGCTTCTCTTTCTTACTCACACACACTCACCAACCTTTTTTGTCAGCCTAGGCTTCTTGAACTCCAGACAACACCATGTGCATGTGATGATAACTGTGCCATATTCCTTTTTTGTATCTTTTGGATTCAAGGATACATAAGCTTTTTGTCTGATGCCAGGGGACATAGACGACTTAGTACTTAGTATTGATAAATGTAGAAAGCCAAAGTACAACTCTTTGTTGAAGGTCAGAACTGTAAAAACTATACAATTAAAAGTTAGAACAAAAATTACCAACATGGCAACCAAAAGTAAAGTTTAATAAAACAAATAAAACAAATATGGCAGCCAAAAGTTAAACTTTAATAAAACAAATACATTTGTTTTATTAATGTTTTACTTTTGACTGATGTGTTGGTCATATTTGTTCTACCTTTTACTGTTTAGTATATCTGCATTTGTGAAGTTGAATTGGCAATTGAACCTTTGAGTTATATTTGTCTTAGAAGGTTAGACAGTTGATAGCATCATCAAAAATTTTCCATCTTTATTGTTAATGATCTTGTAGAAAGCTGTGGTGGTACAGTGGTAGCGGTGTTGCCTCACAGCAAGAGGTTCTCCTGTTCGATTCTCGGCTAGAGTGTTTTCTGTGTGGAGTCTGCATGTCCTTCCTGTGGTTGAGTGGCCTCTGAAAGATATGGGTGTCCTTTCACTGAAGGTTGGGTGTCGGGCTGGCAACTCAACACCGTAAAAATTTACTGCTAATCATTAGTGGACCAGAGTGCTGCTGTGGCAACCCCTACCTGGGAAAAGACAAACAATATTGTTAATGATCTTGTGAGTGTTGTTAGACTGAAATGTGCATCATTACTTTCTAAATTCTATCTTTAATGATTTTCCAGTACAAACAAATTTTGCTAAACTTGAGGGCATGCAGTGATCACCACTATGTTGAGAGGTATGACTGTGAATCTTTGATGTCTGAGGCCTACTACTTAATAATAGACACATATAAGTCAAATAAGTCTCGGCTGATATTAAGGTAATTTCTGTAGAAATCTCCCACCTTTTACTTGCTTACACTACCAAGTAACAACATGCAAGGATATGCCAGTCATTCATATTATTACACAATACACTCTAGGTTCAACACTTACCTTGTAAATCCAGCAGTTGCAACAGTTTTAGTTCCGGGCTGACTCTGTCTGATGCCAGCACTGCACAGCCAATACATGGGTAGGTAAAGGTTGTGAGAGTTGCCTGGCATCAATCTTACTATATGTATGTGCATAGGAAGAAGGTTTTAGGCCCTTAGGTGGGGAGTAAGTGTGCTATGCATTGTCTCTTAGCCAATGTGAGGGAATATTGATCACACCATCTGCCTACACCCACAGCAGCTGCTGCTTCCCCTTCTGACTCCTCACCTCCATGTGGCTGTAGTGACCTTGACATTGGTGGTGTGATGTGTGCCCCTTCCCCTTGTTGATCCTGCTGAAGCTGTTATTTCAGGATGATGTGTAGCATGGAACATACTGTGAATATTTCAGCACATGTTCTTAGACTGTACTGCAGTGCTCCCCTGATCTATCTAGGCACTGGAATCGCAAATTCAGCAGTCAAAACACATACTCTTTGATGTTTATGGTTTGAGCATGTGCCTCATTATGGCATTCTTCAGCAGGTGTGTGTGCATTTCTGATGTGTGTTATCAGCCATGGTTCCAGTGCATAACCTGCATCCCCCAGTAAATGTCCCTGTGGGATATCCTTCCAGTGAACATCTGATACATTTGGGAAGTGTGCCAGATATGTGAGTCATAGTAACTGCCTGGGTTGCCAGCATATAAGTTCAAGATGATTCCCTTGGCATTATACACAGCTTTTCAGTTAGTAGAGTGGAAGCCCTTTCTAGTAATGTAAAGCCTTTCCTCTTCCTGGGTGGTGTCATAATTTCTACATGTGTGCAGTCTATGGCACACAGTACTTCAGGGTAGTGTGCTACAGGGCAGAACTCCTACATATTTCTTGTCCTATCCTCAGGTGTACATTGAAAATATATATGGTCGCTAGCATGTTGCAGCATAGTATTCAGGAATTGATGGAGGATCTTGGATGCTGATGCTTTTGACACCCCCAGCATGTCCCCTGTTGGTCTCTGAAAGGTACCTGTAGCTAAAATTCTAAGTGCTACACATATCTTTGTCTCCACTGAGATGGGTTCTCCTTGGTTTGCCCTGGCTGTGAGTTGAGGATGACAGAGGTTGCAGAGTTCTGTAGTGTGTCTCTATCCACCCTGTATCACTCTACAATTTCCACATCATGTAGCTTGTGTTTATGTTACCAGGGGTCTGAAAACTCTTCTCCTTCTTGGCCTTGGTCTATTAGCAGCAGCAGCAGCATAGATTTCAGCCTGTTGCACATACACATGAATTACAGCAACAGCAGCCCCTAACATTGTTTCTGTCTAGAATCCTTTCCATGGCTGTATTCCAATAGGTTTTGGAATTCACAAGGAAAACAAGCAATGAGTATATACAGTAGCTTTACAGCTTGTTGAATAGCTCTTCCATCTTGGATTGATTGATTAATGTACAATTCAGCTGCGTATGCAGTAATTTGCATTCCATGGTGTTTACCTTGTTTGCTCAGCGGAGAGTGGCTGTACACACCATGTAGCACTACTTATTGAACCAAAACAGTGTGCTACCATGTACACAGTGTAAACGGACTGTGTACACTTTATTATATCTATATTTATCTGTTTATCCTTCTGTCTCTCTCTCTATATGTATATTTATATGTATACACACACGCACACACCTATACAAAACTGCATATGAACATAAAAGTGTTATTCTACTACGTAGAGCTTAAAAAATGGTTGACATTTTTCATAAGTGTTTTAGGTTATGAAGAAAAAAATCCATAAAAATATACCATGGCATTTAAAAACTGTTTTCATGACATTCAAGCCAATTTTGCACTCACAACAGCACAACACATGGTGTGTGTGATTTAGAGACACAGTGACTGTGATTACAGTATGCTGGGAAATCTTACCTAATACGCACATGATTGTATATGACATGGAAATGAGATAAAAACAATAAAATAAGGACAATATTTAGTGCAAATGAGGGAAAATATTGTGGAGTGATTCAGAAATGCAGATATTTCATGCAGAGACAGACTGTTTCCAGGTTAAATCTTGAAATTACACCAAGAAAAAATACATGATGAAGCTGTTACTCTAGTGTATATAGGTTCATAAGTTCATAGGTGTGTACCAGACTAATGGCCCTGGAGCCTTTACAAGCCTAGCCCATAGGATTACCCTGCATCGTGCCACCCAACATTAGTTCCCAGTACCTCTGTTGAGTAGAGCCACTGGAGTGATCCCTGGAGTGAATTTTCTATTTCCCAATCACTTATCAAGATTTCTCTTGAAGAGGGCCAGTGAGGTGCTCTGTTTCACATGTATGGGAAATCTATTCCATAGCATGGGCAGTCTCTGTGTTATGAACCTGTCCCTCCAGCATGTTCTGTTGATTGTGGTAATGAGGTTGAGGTCTCTGGAGAGTGTGGTGCAGAAGGATTGGGATATTTTTAGATGTAGCATTTCTAACAGAACTGGGTCAGACATGACTTTGTAAGTCAAGCAGAGATCGCCTCTAAGTAGGCGATATGAGACAGAGAATAATTGGAGTTTTTTGAGTCTGTCCATATAGGACAAGTGTTTAAGGCCTAGGATCCTCTTTGTGAGGTACTTTTGCAGCCTCTCCAGTTGTTGCAGGTATCTAGTGAGGTACATGCCAAATGAGGCATTGTACTTGATGACTGGCCTAATGAGGGAAGAGTAGAGGGAGACAATGACCTCTTTCTTCCTGGATGCAAAACCCTTAGTAATGAGATGTGTCACATAGAAGGACTTTCTGACCACAGTGGCAGTGTGGTGGTCAAAAGAGAGGTTGCTGTCAACCTGAGTTCCCAGAACTCTTATAACGCCTTCTGTGTTCAGTGGACTACCATTGATGTGGTAGTTCATGGGAACTGGGTTTTTCCCAAAGGGGATGACAACACATTTTGGGCATTGAGCCATGGTTCTAACACCAGTCGTTGGTCTTAGTGAGGGCTTTTTGCAGGATGCTAACATCATTTGGGGAGTTAATAATTGCTCCCAACTTGCAATTGTCTGCTAACTTTGTCAGCCAGTGTCCCTTCATGTTGGACTGGACTTTTGAGAAGTAGATACCAAACAGGAGAGGACCCAGGGCCAATCCCTGTGGTACTCCACTCGTGAATGGTTGGCAGTCTGAGTTGGAGTCAGCTACTTTCACACTGTGAGTTCTATCTGTGAGCCAGTTTGCAACCCACCTAGTGATATAGAGGTTGATGCCTAGCTTAGTGAGTTTTTCTATGATTCCTGAGTGGGGAATGGTGTCAAAGGCCTTGGCCAAATCAAGGTAGGCTGTATTAACCACATTGCCTTCATCCACAGCTTTGCTGACTGACTCAAAGAAGTCGACCAAGTTGTGCAGGCATGATCTACCCTTCACAAAACCAAACTGTGTGTGATCCAGAGTTTGGAGATTCACTATATCCTTGTTTATTACGTCCATGATGATGCATTCCATAGCTTTGCATATCAGACTTGTCAGGCTAATGGGGCAATAGTTTCCAGGGTCCGTAGTCACTCCTCCTTTATGGAGATGGATGACTATAGCAGTGTGCCATTCAGTAGGAACAGAGCCTGAGGTGAGGCTGTGATTGAACAGGGTGCACAGGTGAGGTGCCAGTTCACTCTGTAGTTCATGTAGAACACAGCCAGGGATATTGTCAGGTCCCATAGAAGTTGTATTCTTGGCCTTGTACAGTGCTGTTTTAACCTGTGCAGCAGTAATACTGGGTGCATGGCAATCTACTGGTATTGTGATTAATCCTTGGGAGGAGAGAGGGGTAAAGTTGGCACTGAATCTGTCAACCAGTATATTGGTAATATTTGTTGGCTCAGTATATGCAACAAGATATCATTGCTGCCAGTAGTCACCATGTTGCATGTTGTTGTACTCAGTGATGTGGAATATTTCATCTGTACCTAGCAAGTCATGCCTTCCACAACCCAGAAATTGCTGATAGAGACACCACATTGATGCTGATTGAGAAATGTTACCCTAATATGCAAGCAATCAAGCATGATGTAAGGATTACCTACCTCTGTGGAAACAAAGGTATACATGGCTTTAACAATATTAGCTACAGGGACCTTTCAGTGACCAGCAAAGAAAATGTGGGTTTATCACAGGCATCCTTTTCAAGAATACATTATCAGTGCCTTGATGTTATGCTACAGAATGTCAATGAGCATATATGGTTTCCACTTACCACAGAGGAACAATGCTAACACCATGCTGGCTAAGGTACTAGGGGTCATAGATAGCACCTGTATTGCAACTAAAGGCCCCACCTTGGGAGCTGAGATAGAGATACTTCAGTCACAATGGGTTTTACGCTATCTGCTGCCAGGTAGTCGATAATGCAGAAGGGATAATAAGCAGAGTTTGTTCTGTATAAGGTTCTGACAGACTACCTAGCTTCCACATGTGTAACCTGTACCAGCAGTTTATACAGGGTGATTTTCCCCAAGCAGATTTTTGGTGATGCTAGATATGCCTGGAAGCCACAGCTAATGACAACAATTAGAATCCCACAGACCAGGGCACAAAATGACTACAGCACTGCTTTGCCATTGACCTGTGTCATTGATGAACATGTGTTTGGCCTGCTTAACATCCACATCTGCTGTCTTGTTGTATGTCAATGCACTGCAATAAATCATTGAATCTTGCACTCATCTCGGCCTGTTACAGAAGGATTGATAAATTCTGGAGGAAAAGGAAATACCAGACTCAGTAGTAGAAAAGGTACCTGATAAGATCATGTAGTAGACCTGGCTGCAGGGGATGACTATGCCAGCTGGTGGTAGAAACAGTAGGTAGTGTCACTGGTCACAAGGCAGTGTTTTGTTCATTAAAGAAAAGCTTATAAAATTAAAAAATGATGCATGCAATCCTACACACTTGCTATGCTGTATTATGCACAGACTAGTCACACTGTGCATCAGACATGGGTTACCAAACTAACAGATTAATGAGGGTTGTGTACAGTTATCATGAAATGCAAAAGTGGGGAGGGCCATTGTGACAAGTGTCATCATTGGAAGGATGTAGTTGAGTATTATTGATGTGTGTGTGTGTGTGTGTGTGTGTGTGTGTGTGTGTGTGTGTGTGTGTGTGTGTGTGTGTGTGTGTGTGTGTGTGTGTGTGTGTGTGTGTGTTGGGGGGGTATTTTAGGTCACAGCAACAACAGATGATGCTGCAATTAGCTGCAATGTTGTGGACAGGTAGAGGGCACCAACAAGACATGTATGCAGTGCTCATGCATGTTCCCATCCACATGGGTGCCCTATCCTAGGAAGGTCAAAAGCATGATTCATACCATACTGAGAGGAAGGAGTGCTTTATGAAAACATACAGTGTACTATACTTTGGGTGGACAACATATGACCACCAAATCATAGTGATCAATGATGTTAATCTGCAGACCTCTCAGTACTGGAGCTGGTGGTGCTATGAGTTTGAGACCATTACCTACTCCTTCCACAGAGGTATCCATACCTGAAGCAGAGGTGGACTGTTCATGGGAATGGTGTTAGCTGTAATGTATAGCAGAGGGGCACCTACTGCAGGCAAACTCCCTATGCCACATCTCAATGATATTAAATATACAGCCCATGCACTCTGTGAATTCATAATATAGACCACATACTATACTGACCAGCTCAGCTATGCCTGTGTTGTTGTCTGCTGTCCTTGTATTAAGGCTCTGTACAAATGTCTGGTAGTTGCCATGGACATAGTCAGCACAGGAAGTGTATGTTACCCATGACATGCCCACATACCAGCAAACTGTCCCATGGAGATTGATGCAAACAAATGTGAATGTTCAGCTGGGGATGATAATAGTCTCTCAGCCAATGTGTCTGCATCTTCCTGCCCAAGGGTGTCACCCTGAGATTGTGGGACATGTTGCATAGGCACAGAAGCTCTGTCCATGGGATGGAGTTGGGATGTGACCCATCACATTGCCCAAGTCTAACACTGCCACTGGGATCCTTAACTATGCCTGGTTGTGGATGCCATCATTATCAGAGTCTGACAGTTTCCTGACATCAGGCAGGCACATATCCAGAGAGGAAAACCCTGATAACATGGAACCTGTGAAAATACCAAGAAGTTACCAAGCTAAGTAAAAATCCTTCATGAATACCTGCAGCCCAGTGAGTATAGTGCAGCTACTTAATACAGTAGTACAAGAAAATAATGGGCAACATACCCTGGGTATGTAGCCTATGGAAACTCTCTGTAAACTACAATTGCACATGGTAATCCATGTTCATACATATCAAAATGGATTGGTGTTGTGCCCTGTTTAACTCAACCTTGATGTCTATCACTCCAGTGTTCACATCTGAGCTATCTGTACCCATATGGAGAGATGTTAGGGACTCCTTTATGTCAGCCACAGGTGGTTTGCTCAGTGGACCCCCTCTATGGGAGCTCTGATCCAGTGCTAGGTGGTCTGTGCTAGATTTTGTGGCACCAGTCATGTTGGCAGGCTGTCTTTTAACTTAATTGTCTTTCTTACTTTGGTCAGTGACATCAATGATGTCAGTTATAATGTCTAACTAGACACTACATAAGGCTTGGTCAGATCTCTCATGGCAGACCATTCATCAAAAATGCACATAGAGATCATGAAACTGGGTCTCATTCTCTGCATGAAAGAATGTGCTTTTCTGTGCTTCTTGCATTCTGGCATGATAAACTGAAAATGAAAAAAACAGGTCTTTGAGATGTGGTGCAGTCATACACTATACACCTCTACAGACCTACACAATTAATGAGGCACAGATGGTGAGCCCCACATGTCATTGAAATATGAAAGTGGTGCTACCTACGTGAACATGTAGGCTCCATGCGGAGGTGTGATGAGTATAGATAGTACCTGGGTGTAATATCCACATGGTACAGTGTTCCTATTTACCCTGTAGGTGTGGAGACCATATAGTCCAACATAATATCATCATGCAGTCATTTGAGCATTTCAGTAGTGTGTACTGGCATAGTGATAAAGACAGTATATGAAATAGGCCTCCAGCTGCCGCTAGCTACCATTATTTATTATACTTCCTGACAGCTATGTACTTCATTGCTATAGGTTTCCTATTAGAAGAATGAAAGTCCAAAATATTGAACGGCTGTATACGTGAAAATGCCGTTCATTGATGGTTTTTTTGTAAGATTGTGGTAAAGTGAAGATCAGGAAATTTGCCCTTTCCTCACTGTAGTGTGATCTCAGAATTGGTATATATAATTAGCGGGTGGTGTGGGGGGCACAGCCCCCCACAATAAATGTTTTAATGTTTGGCATGTTTGCTGTTTACAGCGTTTAATTATATGAACTTTCGTTCATAAAATATAGACCCGTTTCTATGCTGTTCATTGTATCTAGGCAACTGCTTCAGTAATCCAAGCACAACATCAGACGAGATGTGGAGACATCCTTCATGTACACATGGGTCTATAACATGGCATTCCAAAAGATATGAATTAAATCATCACATACTGTATACAGACACCCTCTTATGTGGGTACATGCATAAGCCAGTCCACAAAACTCCCACTCCACCCATGACAACACTTGAAGTAACATATGCCTAACATATAATACCCTGGCACATGATTACAAAGCTGATGATCTTAAGCATTATACAGGCCACAGAAAGCACATCTCTTAGACAGATTCTTCACTCAGCCCTCTCAGGTGTGTGCATTAAGGATTGGGATTCATAATCTATCACACACACATCACTCAGGTGTAAACTCCCACCCCCACAAATACTTTAGTATTACCTTGCATGTGAACTCAGCATCTGTAGTACATGTGGTTTGAGGAGGAAGTAAGGATGTATGGACTCAACCTGTAAACATTTATGACCTGGGTGGCTTCTCTGTGTTAACTGACCCCCATTCCCTACAAGCACAAGCCACAATAGTACAGTTTCAGTAACTTCCCCATTAAGGCCAGTAAAGTGTCAAGCAGTACAACTTATACACATTAATACACACATGATGTCTTCCCCACATAACACAAGCATTATTGTAATAGTTCCTAGTGTAAGTATCACCCAGTAAATATCTCCCTACACTGTCATATCAGTAGGAATTTGACTGAACACTTACTACTTGACCTACATCTGTGAATGGGGTATAATACCATAGAACCATCATAACCTATGTGAAATGGAGCCTACAACATAGTTTACTCTTCATTTTACATTCTGTGACAATAGATTTTCAGTCAAGTTAACATTCCCATCACAGTAGCAGTATTGTTGTTCCTTGAACCAGTAGTATAGATAGACAACGCAAGAGCAGAGTGTCAACTACATCTTGAAGTATCAAATAAGTGCTGTGGTACAAAGGGAATAAACATGCCATTCCCTTCTTCATACTTTTCTGAAAGACCTGCTGTCTGTAGACGTCCTTCAGCAGAGGGGACACCAATGGTGGACATAGCATAGATGAATATTGAGGCTCATTGACAGAACAGTTCCCTATGCAAATAAGGGTCTATATTAGATCAGCAAACGCTTAAAAAAGTGAACGCTGATTAATCGACCTTATGTAAGCGAAAGCTTACAATCTCGAACAGTCAGAGCAGCGATTTTTTTCCTAGGGAAAAAAATCACTGATCCAAAACACATACACACAACACAAGCACACCAAACAAACAGAAATCCATACACATACACCTAAAATCTGACACCTAACCCTACACTAAACTATGCACACACCACTAACTATCCACTTACCTTAACCCAAACCCTAACCCTAAGGTCCGTCACTATCACACACTCACCTCACCCGCTCCCTAACCCTAACTCACTTAAATCTGCCCTAACCCTCATGTCGACACAATTGCACACATACCTAACCCTAACTCACCTAACACACGCTAACACTCACATCCACACAATCGCACACTTACCTGAATCCGACCCGTAACTTTCCACCACAGCACTGAAAATACTGAAGCAACAGAAACGGACAACCAAATTTTTTCCCTAGGAAAAAATTTGAGTTTCTGTTGCTTCGATATTTCTAACTTTTGTAAAATAAGGTTGATCAATCAGCGTTCGCTTGTTTAAGCATTCGCTGATCTAATATAGACCCTGCAAATAAGGCTCATTCAAATTAATGTTCCTATATTAGACATTTGCTCAGCTATACAAACTTGTCTGAGCATCTGTCAAGTTCACTGAGCATACATGGGTAAGTCAGTGGTCTTTGCTGAAACATGGTGTTAACAGAAGAGCTAAATAACAAACCTGCTGTCATAGCTAAGCACTATGAAGCTTGTACACCTTTCCCATGGCAGTGTTCACACGTTACTTGCTTCATGCCATGCCATTTATTTCTACATTAAGCAAATGGTTACTCTAACTAGCTGCTCACTGTTACACATCACATTCCAGCACCTTCAGTCTACATGATTGCAGGATGGTTATCAAAGTTCTCTGAAATATGACGTAGCAAATGGTCATGGATTCAAAAGGCACTGAAGTAGACAGGACTCACAAATTGTGCTCTAGGGAAAGTAAAACATTTCTTTTCCAGCATCATAGAAACCATCAGGTGCATCAGATTAAGGATTCTTACAAGGGTCCATAGTATGCTAGCACCACTGCAGCAACATGAGGACTTGTTAACCTGATCATGCTTATGACTGGACTGAAAATATCAGAAAAAAGGATCCTGAGATGTATTATATATTTCTTAGGAAAGTAGATCAAATCATGTAAATACATATATGCTTATTTGCAAACTCACATGCAGAATGCACATGCTAATAGGTTACATATTGATTTTTTTTTTGCAGTGAGAAGCACATCTCTGTCCTACTGCAGCACATCTCTCAGAGGATGATATGCAAGATGTTTTCTACAGCTGTGTATATTCCCTGACTCAGGGTATACTTGTGGGGGGAACAGTAGGGGTGTTATTGGGGGAATGAAAGAACATGTATGGGTACATGTCCTGTGGTGGCATAATGCAGACAATGGTTTAGGGGGAATATTGTATGTGAGAGGAGAGTAGTGTTGGGGTCCTGTTTTGGATCATGGGTGTGGACCCCTTGAAAGCTTATTGTCCATGCTTCTCTCCAGTATATGCCACACTTGGTCATACTTTCACCTGACATACAACTGCATGTCTTTGAAGGATGTAGATGGGGCCACTACTCCATACACTAGTCATATCTGACACCCATCAGTCTCATACCACCACTGCTGTATCTTCCATGTATTTGCACTCAGTATCAGGCAGTGGGAATATTAACACTGCTCACCTGCCTGCACATCTGGCCATAGGGATTTAGGCTAATGCACCTAGTTAGAACTATCTGAGGTGGCCTAGTAGCATATTTACTTCTTCACTAGTAGAACATCATATAGCAATCTGAGAGGTTATATATAACTAATGCTAATGTCATCTTTGTTTTTTCTTGTCCTGTCCCTTTATTACACTTCTTCTTTTTTATGTTTAAGCCATTTATATCACCACTTTTTGCAGCATTGCCATGGCTATGCCAGTGGCATGGCACAGGTACCCACTCCTACCATCGGAGCTGACCTTCTCCAATCAGCACTCCATCTGGCTGCAAGTCTGCCTCACCACTGTGTATAGTAAGCAATAAATGGGGACATCACCTGTCACATTTGGCATTTTCTGAATGGAGGTGAGTGCTGTTGTTTCCTCAGTGAAACTGCTAGCAGTTTTCAGCTTATCTCCTGATGGCAGTTGGCAGGGGTGTTACAGGAGTTGGTAGACAAGCAGTTGGCTTCAAGAGGCATACCATTCATTTGGTCTGCCTTCATCACCTTAGGCAGGTCCCAGTAAGGAGAGCAGCCAGGATGGCTATGAACATCTCCCTGGGTCTAGCTCAGGCAGTGTGGAAACAGGACAGGAATATCCTTTCTAATACCCCATCGTGGAGTAGTCCTTCCTTGTCTGTCACCGCCCTCCCCTGTTTGTTTTCATTCATCCACATCAATGTCCTCCATTTTTCTGAATGTCTGTAATTCCACTGCCATCCCCCATGTGGCAGTCTGTTTTTTTTTTATTGTGAGTCCCTACTTCCAACCATCTACCATCTTTCTGTCCCTACATTGCCTTAAATCTTCCCCTGTATTTTCTTCTCAAAAAAGGCGCTTTTTCCTTTCCTGCAAAAAATAATACCCTTCATCCCAGTTCCCCTTCCTCCAATCCAGTCTTAACTTACCGGTTTCCTTGTGTCTGTTTTTCTGCATGTTCTAATCCTATTCCTACTTTCCTACACACTCAGTTATCAGAATAGAGCTAAGCGTTCCTGAAATCCATCACTTATTCCAACTCATGCTAATGGCTCATCACTTCTCTTTGGAGAAATCCTAGCCTCATTTCAAATAAATCAACTTTCAACACCAAACCTACAATTAATGAGGGAAGGTTTTTTATTAGTAGCAGCCTGAAAATCTAGCTAGGTAATTGTCAATTACATTACAGCCAAGGCACTCAACTTGGCATACCTGCAAAATGTAATTAAGTAGGTATGTTTCTGAATCCTAGGGAAAAGAAACATTGCTTTACAGAGAAAATATAACAGCTGCTGGATGCAAGCAAACAAGAATATAGGTGTATCACTAAAAAGCATTGTCTATATAGAAAAAGGTATATGTGTTTATCATGTTACACTGAAAATAAGAGCAGTCTTTCAATGGATATTTTCAACAACATGCTTGTTTTATTTATCATCAGAGGTTTTGCAATTTGGTTCTTGTCTGGGGTGCTTTCTGTGTGGGATCTGCTTGTGCTCCTTGTGTTCATGTGGATTTTCACTGGATGCTTCAGTTTTCTCCCACATTGTAGACATGCTGTAAGAGGATCAAAGACTCTAAACTTGACCCTAGTTATGAGGACATGCATGTGTGATATGAAAGAAAGAGCAACTTACTTATTTTTCCCCATTGTCTTGAAAATGCAAAGGGTAGATGTTGCTATCTGTGGGGTCATTTTAGGAGTCTGATGTGACATAAGTCTGATGTGACATAAGAGAGTACTGTACATGTCATATCTTTAAATAAATGTTATGGTCACTTTCACAGGAGAGGTTTTTAGAAAGGGGGGTACCAGCTCACCTTATAATGACTGTTTGTGATATTGTTAGGCAACAAATAAAGTATTGTAAGAATGCACAGCTGTGCTCCATAGGGACACCACCACATACCTGCCACGTTGTCAACTCTAACACAACCTTTTGCTATCCATAGTATCAAGAATGGTGGCAGTACAATATCTGTGACTATCCACTCATGACCACCTTCTCTCAACAGCATGAGCATGTGTCAACAGACCCTGTATTACTGTCCCCTAGCACTTCAACTATGGAAGATGCACAACTTCTGTGACTACCTCTCCACCCACACTGACCGTCTCTCAACAGAAATGATGTGTGTAAGCCCTCTATGGTTGTTCACACTCCTTTCATCTTTCTCACTGTCTAGGTTATGACTGTATATGATGTATTATAGCTGAAGGACACAGACCGAGAAGAACAGTTAGAGACAAAACCAATCAGTTTATCAACAAGTGTGTAAATAGATGATGGGTACAAAAATCTGCTGATAATAATATGCCTTCCCCACACTCTGAAATTGGTAATAATGTCCCAGATGGCCACTTGTAGGACTCTGGTACTACCATAAATCATAAAGAGTTTTGCAGCCATCCGAACCCAATCAAGACGACTCAGTTTATCTAGTAATAGTAAACAAGCATGGAGTACCATGGAATAATTTAATAGTATAGAATACCACCAGAGGTTTCAGTTTTTGGATATACATCATATAGACTCAATAGACGAGTATTATGTAGTCATGTACAGGACTAAATAGCAGCTTTTGGATTGTACTATACCTGCTCTCCATGTGATTATTTCTTAAAGTTACACTTGGGTAGTAAACGTCTAAATGTCCCATCATAACCCACATGAATGACATGCTAGTTTAACTCCACAAATAGATGCACAATTTAAAAAAATACTAAGGTAGCGTTTGTAAGACATGCGTGTGTAAATGGGCATGCCTTCGTTGAAGGTTGGGCGTTGAGCTGGCACCTCTGCGTTTTGTAAAAATCTACTGCCAATCATTAGCGGACCGGAGTTCCGCTGTGGTGACCCCTTACCGGGAAAAGCCAAAAGACAAACAACAACAACAACTAAAGTTAAGAAATAAAGCATGGAATTACTGGTAATCTAACAAAGTCAGTAATTCCAGTGAAACATTAATACTCCTTCAAAAACCTTTCTAAAAAGACATTAGAAATCATGAGGCTTGCTTCTGACAAGCCCAGCAGTCTCCACAGTGCACATAACTTACACACAATTCTGGAAACAGATTATTAAGCACACAGACAAAACCATAATCAGTTACTCACCAACTAATATAATACTCTGCTCTTCCAGAGGTCCAATTTTAGCTGAAACCTTGCTGATAGAATTTAGTCAGCACCCCACTCCAAGTTCATCTAATGTCATAAACTTCTACCATACCCAAATCCACCAAAATATATCATGCTATTTTATTTAAAAAACAAAAAAGCTACTAATAAAAAAATGATAATAGGAAATATCCCTTTAAATTCCCTAAGGGGACCATGCTGCCAACATTCATGTTTCATAAAAGCTTGCCCTGACTATACCATTGCCCACATCAAACATATCTTATAATCTGATCTAGTGTCACAATAGATTTTCCAATGTATAGAAAAAAACACTATCATCAAATCCATTCCAAAAATGCCAAAGTGTATTTCCACTTCTTATTACAGGCAAGCATCCATCCATCGCACAAAAGGAAAAATTCTAGAAAACCTAGCCTGAATGTGACCAGCTGAATACATTCAGACTGATTTTTAATTAGCAACATGGCTTCTTTGCCAGGTCATATTACAAGCAAGGCCATCTTGAACTTAGCGGATGACATCTTATCTAATATAGACTATGGCAAATTAACAGCAGCAGTCTTTATCAACCGGCATACACTGTTGGAAACTCCTGGGTTCTGGCTGGTGTGGTTCTCAAACAATCTGGAAATATATCGCTGATTGATAAGTATATTTCTTGGCATTTTAACCTTTCAGAGTTCTGCATTGTCTTAATTTTGCCTGACTGAATTATTTTATATATTTTCTGGCATTGTTTTATGTTTCTCATCTGTCCTGAAACTGTTTTTCTCCCTTCCCTCTCACCCTATTCTTGTAGAGTTGTTATAGTTGGGGGCTTTGCAGTTGCTCGCCCCTACTGTAAATTTGATTTGGGATACCCCTCCCATTCTGGTGTTCACTGTACTTAATACAGAGAGAACATTTGAGAAGGCCAACCCACTGAAGTTCATAACCTCTGCTCCTCCTTCCTCTCTCCTTGCACTTTACTAAAAAAAAAAATATATATATACACTTTATTTTGCTTTTGCCTCTTCTTAAAAGTACTCAATTGTACTGTTTCTGCTGCATTTATTACTGCTTGGTAGTAGCCTGATTAAATTGTAACTGTTATTCTAAGCCTTTCGGTTTAAGCACTTGGGCTGCAGGCCAGTTGTTTTACATTAAGAAGGTTTGTGGTCTGCACTGTTGTGGCAGGACAGGTAGCTTGCATCCTTCTAAATTGGGAATTGCTGATTGAAGGCTCAGTGTCTGTTATTCTAAAAGTGTATTAGTTCTGGTTTAAACACTTGGGCTTCAGGCCAGTTATTTTATATTAAGAAGGTTTGTGGTCTGCACTCTTGAGGGAGGAGAGGTTAGATCCTGCCCTCCTGAGCTGGGAATTTCTGGTTAAAGGATTATTGTGCTTGCTTATTTGAACTGTTTCTTTCTGAAATTGGTGCGCCTTGTTTGCTATAGCATACACTAGATTCAGGCATGCTGAATCTAGCTTTGTTTGTATGACTTGAGCACTAATCCAGGCCATATTTTTGGAGAAGGTTCCCCTGCACCCTAGTGGCAGGAGTGTGTGGTTAGAACTTGTCTGATTGAACAGGGCAGAGTTTTGAGCTTTTTTCTGGTTAAATGGGTAATTTGTTTAAATCAGTTTTCTTGTTTTCTATTGTTATATAAAAAATTGCACTTTATTCATCTGCTTTTACTGTATTTGTGTTTCTTCCTACTTTATTGCATTTATTCTGCTGCATTTATTACTGATTGTTAGTAGCCTGATTAAATTATAACTGTTATTCTAAGTCTTTGGTTGAAGCACTTGGGCTTCAGACCAGTTGTTTTACATTAAGAAGGTTTGTGGTCTGCACTGTTGTGGCAGGACAAGTAGCTTACATCTTTCTAAGTTGGGAGTTGCTGATTGAAGGCTTAGTGTCTGTTATTCTAAGAGTGTATTTGTTCTGGTTTAAGCACTTGGGCTTTGAGCAAGTTATTTTACATTAAGAAGGTGTGGTTTGCACTGTTGTGGGATTAGAGGGTAGATTCTGCCCTTCTGAGCTGGGAGTTTCTGGTTAAAAGCTTATTGTGCCTGCTTATTTGAACTGTTTCTTTCTGAAATTGATACGCCTTGTTTGCTGCTGAATCTAGCTTTGTTTGTATAACTTGAGCACTAATCCAGACCATCTTTTTTTGGAGAAGGTTCCCCTGTACCCTAGTGGTAGGAGTGTGCAGTTAAAACTTGTCCGATCAAAAACTGCTGGAACAGGGCTCAGTTTTTAGCTTTTTATTGGTTAATTTGTTTAAATCAGTTTGCTCATTTGCTACTGTTATTATTTGTTATATTAAAAAAATACACTTTATGCATCAGCGCTTAGCTGGGGTTAAATTATTCTTGGCGCCATAAAGTCTGCTCTTCAAATTTTCCCTTAGAACTAGCCATTTTTTTAGCCTTAGTACTCAAATCTGTTTCTTTGAGCTCAGCACTTGTTCAGAACTCATTGTAAGCACTAAATACACTAAAAATTACTACAGCATTCAACATTCCTCATTTGTCTAGAGGAAAACAGTTTTTAGTTCTTAATAAATAAGCATCTATCCAGGCATGCATAAGGGTCAGCTCCCTGTGTTTTCTCCTGTCTACCTGATGAATCTGGGCATTGTGGGGCAATGCAGCAATTGCCTCATGTACACAGACAACCCTCTCTTCCTACCACTCAACATTACAACCTGTGAGAGATGCACTTATATAGCCAAACTGGAAGCAAAGCTCTCTTCACCCAAGACTGGACTAGACAGTCAAGAAGAGAAGGTAAACACTTGCACCACAGCAAACTCATCACATAGTACCTCAAAACCTACACCACCAAAACACACACATAGCAACACAAAACAGACACCTACATTCACGGAGGCTCTCAATAAATATCTCCTCAAGCAACAGAGACCTCCAAACCAGAAACGCATGCAACTTCCACCCCCCCATCACAACTCAAATACACATAGCCCACAAATTCAGTGTGCCACTCAACCACAGCCCATAAGGCATAACAACGTACCCGGCACTCTAGTCATAGGTGACTCTATAGTCAGGCACACTGATGTTCCATTGACCAGGCTAAACAAGGAGAAAGTTACTGTCAGCTGCCTGTCAGATGCCAGAATCTGCCACATAACTCACACACTCAGGTCATGTCACAACAAGTACAAATATGACTCTGTCATTGTCCATGTTGGTGTGAATGACCTGAGACGTACCTCCCTGGACTACATGAAAAGAGACATGGAGGAGTTCTCTGATCTTGTAGCCCAGGCAGGTCTGACCCTAGCCCTGAGTAGCATCCTCCCATCACCCAGAATAATACTATAGTACAAGGACAAAATGATTGACTTCAACAATTGTCTAAGCTTCTAGTGCTATTCTAAGTATCTGTCTGCCTGGGATGACATGATTGATAGACCATGATGCTTTGCCAGAGATGGCCTGCACCTGTCACCCTTGAAATTCCGGATACTGGCTAAGGCTCTTGCCACCCCTATAGTGCCTTTTTTAGGCAAGGTTCAAATGACAAATTCACCACCGTAATAGGTACAAGCAAGCAAAATCTGAGGGTAATGCTACTCAATGCTAGAAGTCTAAACCTCAAAATGTATTTACTCGAGGCACTCCTTAAAATGGAGAGCATCAACATCTGTGCAGTGACAGAGACCTGGTTCAAGGATCCAGAGAGCACCCCTACATTACCAGGCTATAATTCATACCACATCGTTCGGCCACCTAACCTGGCCCGAAACACTATAGGTGGAGGAGTGTCCATATTCATTAAGGATATCCACACCTCCAGGCTAGTTGCTCAGCATAATGCATCTGTGATTATCCAAGTGCAACCAACTCTGGGCAAGACCGCAATCCAAACTGTAACTTGCTACAGATCCACCACCATGCCCCAGGATTCCGACTCCTCATTTCTTGATACACTAGAAAATAATAGGGTACAACCAAACACCCTGATAATGGGTGATTTCAACTACTGCTGAATCCTACACAAATGCACTTTATAAGCACTTACATGAGTGCATGGATCATGCTATCCCTAACAGAACCAAGATGCTATCCTTCAAAAAAGGAAGCCAGTCTGGTGGTTTCCCTGCAATAAAAAAACTCTACAACAGAAGAAAGAAACTGTTGCAAAAAAGAGTAAAATCCCATGACTGGAAGAACTCCCTGGTCAGTCTCAGTAAGAAGCTGAGATCCCTCATAAAATCCTCCAATGCTAGTTATGAAAATAAAATTGCCACTGATTCTAAAGACAACCACAAAGCATTCTATAGCTATGTCAAGAATCTCAATGGCAACACTCAGATCTGCTCTGTGTTACAGCACAATGGCACTAAATATACAGAACCAACTGATATTGCCACCATCTTGGCAGATAGGTTCAGTGCTAACTTTACCCCCCCCCCCTCTTCCCCTAAAGGATCCATCTCGATACCAGAAGAATGCAAAGTTCCTGTAATCACAGCTGCACAGGTGAAAAACACACTCTCCAAAGCCAAGAACACAGCATCCATGGGACCTGACAACATCCCAGGCTGTGTTCTACACAAACTACAGAATGAACTGGCACCCCACCTAAGCACCATGTTCAATCATAGCCTCACCTCAGGCTTTGTGCCCACTGAATGGTGCACATTGACGGTTATCCCATTCCACAAAGGGGGAGCCACCACGGACCCCAGGAACTATCGCACCATTAGCCTAATGAGCCTGGTCTGCAAGGCCATGGAATGTATCATCATAGAATTTATAAACAGAGACATTGGTAATTTCCAAACTCTGGACCCCACCCAGTTCAGGTTTGTAAAAGGCAGATCATGTCTCCTAAACATGATTGACTTCTTTGAATCAGTCACCAAAGCTGTAGATGAGGGTAAGGTGGTTTACACAGCCTATCTAGATCTCGACAAGGCTTTTGACACCATCCCCTACTCTGGAATTATAGATAAACTCACTAAACTAGGTATAAATCCCTATGTCACAAAATGGGTTGCCAGCTGGCTCACTGACAGAACACACACTGTGAAAGTAGCAGACTTCAAATTTGACTTCAGACCAATGACAAATGGAGTACCACAGGGTTCAGTCCTGGGTCCTCTCCTGTTTGGTATCTACTTTTCTGAAGTACAGGCTAACACAGGTCTTTGGCTAATGAAGTTCACAGATGACTGCAAACTACGAGCCATAACTGAAACTCCTAACGATGTGGACATCCTACAAAAAGGGCCTCACTGAGACAGATGCCTGGTGTCAAAGCCATGACCTCAAGCTCAATGCTAAAAAGTGCATTTTCATCCCCTTTGGTAAAAAGTCTGTACCCATGAGCTACCACATAGGTGGTAGTCTACTTAACACTGAAAGTGTAATAAGAGACCTTAGGACACAGGTGGACAGTAGTCTCTCCTTTGATAATCACATCACCACAGTAGTCAGGAAATCCTTCTATGTGGCACACCTCATCACAAAAGGTTTCTCATTCAGGAAAAAAGAGGTCATTGTTCCCCTCTACTCGTCACTCATTAGACCCATTATAGAGTACAATGGCCCTTTTGGTATGTACCGCACAAGAGATCTACAACAACTGGAAAGGCAGCAGAAATACCTCACAAAGAGGATTACAGGCCTCAAACAGATATCCTACGCAGACCGTTTCAAAAAACTCCAGCTTTACTCCATCACTAATCGCCTACTCAGAGGCGATCTCTGCCTAACATACAAAGCTATGTCAAACTCAGAGCTGTTGGACATGCTCCACTTAAAGAAATCCCAATCCCTCTGAGCTACATGCTCTTGGGACCTAAACCTTGTCACCACAATAAACAGAACATACTGGAGGGATAGATTCTTGTCCCAGAGATTTCCCATACTCTGGAACAAACTACCTATCTATATCAAACAAAGCTCCTCATTAGCACTCTTCAAGAAGAATCTTGATGATTGGATGCATACCTCTTAACCTCTTAGAACAAGAAATCTGGACAAAGCCTTACATAATGGGGGTACAAAAGCCTAAAAATAGTGACAGATTTTAAACATTGCTCTTATAAATTTATAAAGTAGCTAGAATAACAGGGTTTGTGTTAAAATGCATTTTCTAAAGGAAATAAAGTCTGAAACTCAAAGGTATGTCAATTATTTAGTGATTTTATTCCTCAGATCATCCCAGTGATTTGCCAGAAAACCACAAATTTTATTAGAACAGAACAAAAATTTAAGGAGAAAATCTGGACATTCTGCAAAAATCTGTACAGGTGAGATGTATGACTGGATGGGAAATAGGAAATTCACTCCTGGGATCACCTCTGTGCCTCTGCTTAACAGGGGGCACAGAAAAATAATTTTCTTGGGTGGCGAAAGCCAGGTACCTTTTTGGCTAGGCTTGTATAGGCCCTAGGGTCGATAGACTATTACCTACCTATGAACTTATGAACCTATGAACCTATGACAAAAGCCTTTGATCTAGTGAACCACTAGCTACTTCAGATCGCCATACTTACAAGAAATTAAGCCACAAGGTGATGAATGGTTTCAAAACACAACAACTCAGTCTAAATATGCTTCCTATTATTCTTATCCTACTTCTGTTTTCCTTTTATGCAAAATAATTTCTGCCTTCACAATCCCTATATACTCATATTCATATACACAGAAGAGATTGTTGTTTATTGCTCTGGTTACTGTCCTTTGGACATTAAATCTCAAATGCAAGATAACTCCAAAACCAAAGCAATGTTTATTGGTACTCTGGTTGCCCAGGACTGGCATATTATTGATCACAACAATTACACTCTTGAAATAATTCATTTTTTGGTACATATGTCTCTGGTTAGATCAGAACCTCAACATTCTGCTTCATATAAATCATACTGGATCTAAAATTACAAAATGCAATTGTTTTTGGCATGAAAAATTTCACATTTGTGATCTACAGCCAAAAGAAAAGGAATTGGCAAAGGAATTTTCCAAGCACAGCTAGAATACAGCTTATAAATAATTTTTCCACCTCAAAAAGAAAGTTTTAAATCCCCTAGAAAACCCTCTCAAACTTAAATTTTCACTTCATAGTTGAGGTCCCTGGATCAGAGCTCCACTGCTCACACCTCAACAAAACAAAATATCTCTCAATAAGGCAAGGAAGCACAATTCTTCTAGGATACCCTGGTTTAAGCTCCTCACACAAAGCATATGCCCTTACTTAGGCGGTATATTCATTATAAATGAAAGAAAAACTATTATTTCAGATCATAGTCAGACAATGTGCCATATCCTCATAGCCCCCTCACACAAAAAATGGTTTACAAATAACACATTATCAATACTAGGCCTGGAAATGGGGGCATCCTTTACAACAAATACCAGAGACCCCAGTGATTACCAGAAATGTTGCTCTAAATTAAACACCCATGTAAAAGAAAGTTTTAAATGCACATGCCTAAAATGATGCGTCTCTCACAATCAGTTGAACTCCCAATCAAACTTAACTAATTACTTCACCTGAGTTCTCCTCGAAGACCAATATGCCTACTTATATCCTTTTTCCCTTGTTCTCCCATTTATATTTGCTATTTGCTTGCCACTAACATCTCTGTTACTTCTTATCTGTCGGCTCCTGCCAAATGAAGCACTATGGACAAACTAGTACAAACTTACTAAACTCTTTTTTTTGTATAAAAATTATTTAAGCTAATATCTTACAAACATTTGATAGACACTAAAGAGAATCAATTCCTTTTAATAGTAAAAAGTTTGCTTAAGACACCTCATAAATATATAATGTAATCATTTTAATGTACTGCAAAAAAAAATGTTGTTTATTATTGTTTTATTTATTTATTTTGCAAATGTATAGGAATTTGGTACCATTATTGTCTACCTACATATCTTCATATGCTTATGTCACTGAAGCATGCCTTATATACCACCAAATTTGCATTCTACTGTTTTCAAGCTTAACCAGAAAAAGTCCTAAATGGTTTAGAGTCCTACTCCAGTAAACAAACAGACAAACAAATAAATAAAATAAATAATATGTGCATATATAGAAAAGATACAAATACATGAATAAATTTGTGCAGACAGAATATATTTCACAGCTAAACATATGACACAATCTTTTTGTCTTTCACACAATGAAGTAGGTGCTGACTATGCAGGAAGCAAGCACTTCTTGCACACTTTGACATTTTATGAATAAATCTGTTACTGTCGCTATAAACTATGGTGCAAACATAGAGTGTGCATTGGGTGTCTAGGCTTTAATGATCTGACAAGGCCTGCAGTATAATTAGGCAGTAGCCTTTGGCTGCAGTGATTTAAAAGAAAAAAATTGACAAGGATCTCTAAACTATATCCAGCACTATTGTTTTACACATACACACACACGCACACGCACACGCACACACGTGCGCACACACACACACACACACACTCAGCTGCTATTGTCTAAAGCTACACTGACATGAAGGCTTGCTACTGTTAAAACCATGCATCCATTTCTGGTGATGAAGCTGTGAAGTGGGAGAAGAAAAAGCAATTGTGTGTGGTAACATTTGTTTCTATCTATTACTCATTCAGAACTGTGAATTCCATACATGGCCATTGGTCCACATTTTTGCTATAAGTACAGTTTTTTTTTATTATTATTTCTGTTTTAGTATGGGATATCAGCACTTTAAAACAAAATAATGTGATGGAGATAGTATTTGGTCACATCTGTATCCATTGTTGATAAAATCATAATTTAGACGAACAGCAATGACAGCACACTGGAAACTGATATTTGTGTGACTGTCTTGGTTCTGTAGCTTGCCTTTGGCACATTTTGCTGGCACTGCTTTGGCTCCTCAAAATATATTTAACAGCCATTTCACAGCTGCTTCAGTGAAGACATTTAAAAAAAAAACAAGAAGAAACTTTGCAGTGTAGAAGGTGTGAGGTTCATTCCTTGAAATATGTAATACATCTAGTTCACTAATACAGATTGAACTTTAAAATATGTACTTACTTCAGAATAATCAAATAGAAAATAGTAGGTAGCCCACAGGTAAGTAAAAATGGAATATCCTTTATTGAATCACACAAACAAGTGATCCTGGTTGAGTATAATGAAAAGCATTAACGATATTCATTATTTATATATAAACAGGTTATTTGCAGCAAGGGAGTGGTTACAAACAGTGGTTCTGTTATGAGCTATAAAAGAATTAAACTCATTCCATTAACCCAAGTCCCCCCTTCGCCCTTAACACCATAGTGTAAACTGAGAATATGCTACCTACCTTAGAAATGAAACTAAAAAGCTAGAGACAAATTAAATATATATATATAATATAAGAACAGCTTATTAGGGCTAACTTACTAATCCAAACTATATTAATTCAGAAACCAACTCACTGACAAAATGACTAACTAATTAACTAACAAAAAGATCTACCACTAGACATCTAGCAGAATAAATATTAATAACATATAAACTGAAACACTTTTAACAAAGATCACTATTATACTAAAATACTTCATCAGGTTTGTGTCTAAAAAACATATCATAATATCAATGAGCATGTATATAAATCTGCAAGTAAACACCTAAGTAGGCTGAATAACATAGCTATAATTGCTAAGGTGGAAATACACTGAAAATTTTTAAAAATAAAGCCCTGGAAATCTGTTCAAGTGTGGAATCTAATTAAGAAAGAAAGCACATAGTTTGAATGAGTAAAAGTATCAGAAAACAGCACCAATGTCAATTATTTTCTTTGTAAAATTTTTACAATGTTTGACATTTGCTTATGACAATATTAGCATGTATAATATTAATGTTTAATGTCAGCATTAATCAGTCTCATATCAGACTTCTAATAGTCTTTTAAATAGTGTGACTTTTCTGAGTTCTAGTATGCTTTTTATGGACTTTTACCTACATTTCTTGTGTATAGCCTCTAATTTGACTAATAATAGGTATATCGGGGTATAGCATCATCTGTGGCAGGCTGTGTTGCCTACACTGAGAAGAGAGATTCAGTGGAGAAAGCAATCAGAAACAACTGAATGATTTAATCTATATCTTGGCAGAACACAGCATCACCATCCCCAGCTCTACATTCAATAATGTTATGCTAACTGGCATGTTTCCCCAGCAAAGTCAATACTGCTTTTACTGACTTTAATCTTACAGTTTGCTGTGATTGATTCAGCTGGTATGATTTACTCGCCTACTTTCAGGGCACTCATGTAGCGAAAAGGGGGACCTGCACATAGTACACCACTAAAGAGATGTCATTCCTATAGATGCGTGACACGGTCCTTCTGCACTTCAGTAGTACGGCCGTTTTTATATTCCACTAGTAGCTGACTCTGCTTGATGCACACTAGTCAGATGACTTTATAGGCCTCTTCTATTTGTAGAGTGATATATATATATATATATATATATATATATATATATATATATATATATATAAACAAAAAGGACTGTCTGTGTTTCACTAATAGGGTAACATCAGTGATCTTTCTTTGTCATGCAGTGATAAAACAGTCATATATGGGAATCTGTTGATAGAGTACCTATCAGAAAGCACATTTATCTAGTCAAAGACTAGAGCCTTACCCGTGGTGCAGTAATCAGGTGTTATTTAAAAACATAAAGCTACCCCTTTGTATAATGGAGCTCTATATTTGCTGTGATAATCAGTTAATGTTGTCACCATCACCTGTTCTCTCTCTACCCTCTCTCTGCAGCTGTATAACAAATGCAAACTTCTGTCATCCATGACCAAAAATATGCTTGCATCAGATTGGGAAGTTGGCATAATGGTTAAGGTGTTTACCTTACAGACACAAGGTTTGATCCATGAACTTATGTTGTATAAGCATGGTCTGTACTACGCTAGACAAATAGTAATGAACAGCTTATATAAATGAGCTTGTAAACATCATTGCAAATTAATGTGCATCGAAGAATACCAGCTTGTAGGCAAAATCTTCACCATTGCATTTTGTATGGAGTTCTTATGACATTATAAGAATACAGAATCACATAACAGAGGCATCAGTCATGTCCCATGTCACAAGTTGTTCCTCATGAATCCCAGCTAACTGGTGTAACAAAGAAGCAAGCACATTTTTGTCATGCTCAAACTATGTTCAGGTTGCCGTCATTTCAATGGATGAGTGCATTTTATTGGCTTTAGATGAAACTAAAATTATTTCAGCAATACCACACTTCTACATTTAGAAATATAATGCTGGCATATATTTGGTTAACACCTCCATGTGAGCAGAGGTATACCTATGTCCACCAACTAGAAAGGATGCCCTGTTCTCCATAGCTCCTTGACTAATAAATCATTTATTTTGAGGTTTCAATGAGCAATATCTGCAAACCAACAACAAGAATAACAGTTGGAGAGAATCACCGAGTTTTATGAATCTTAAGGAAAAGCCCAGATTACTATCCAAGCAGCTGGGATTTGACTAGCCACCCAGGTGCTGGAAAAGAAAGGAGAAGAGTGAAGGGACAGAATACACATACCTCTCTCAGACAAGGAGGGGGTTATGCATGATTGGAGGACACACATGAAAGGGTAAGATCATCACTGGTGGGGACTAGTGAGGACTGCCTGTGGTGCCTCATTGAGGGAGTTGGACTGTTTGTTGAGAGTATTCTGATGAAAGTGATGGAGGGCCTTCCATCATGGTCAATTCATGCACATCCATCTATGGCTAGCCTTGCCTACATATGCAAATGGCTTCAAGGCAAAAATTAAAAAAAAAAACTTTCAAACCACCCATGATGGCTGCCCGAATGATGTCCCATATCAGTTGATTCTTACCTTAGGGATGGGTAAACGTTGGGTGACTAAATAAAAAAAAAAAAAAAAGATGTTTGCCAGAAAGAGCAAACAAAATGCTGTTGAATATCAAGTTTTCATAGTCCTGAGAGTATGAATTCACTGCTAGTGGCCCATAGCCCTGTGCATAACTATTTGCCAGATTATTCAAAATAGGAGACAATAGCTGCATGACATTTAATTGTGCATTTTAGTAGGACTATCTGAAAGGAAAAAAAAGAACAAGACTAAACCTATATTGTCATACTGTTGTTGGTCTTTTCAGCTTTTCCCAGTTAGGGGTCGCCACAGCGGAACTCCGGTCTGCTAATGATTGGCAGTTGATTTTATGGTCCGAGTTGCCAGCCCAATGCCCAACCTTCAGTGATGGCATGCCCATTCATGCATGTGTTTTGGAGGCCACTTGACTGCGGGGAAGACATGCAGACTCCACACAGAAGGCACTCCAGCTGAGGATCGAGCAGGAGTACCTCTTGCTGTGAAGCAACAACACTACCGCTGTACTACCAACATTGTCATACTGTCAATGTTAGTAAAAGTCTAGTAATACATACATCATAGTTTAGTAATAGGCAATATTTCCTTTGCCAATTTAAACCTAGCTAATTACCCTGTTTGATAATCAAACCCAGTACCTTAGTGTTTATAAGACAAGCACTTTAACTATTATGCCAGCTCCTCAGTTTAGGCACTGAGTTTGTCCCAGGACCTCTCATACTCAAGGTGAGAATCACACCCCTAGACCAACAACCCACATTTAAAAGGTCTTGACATTTATTCTGTGCAATGAAATGTGATGGTGTGACTGAGTTAAATTTTGAAAACAACCCTGACATTTTTACCATTCTGATATTTTATTGAATTATAGATTTTGCTATTTTTTTTTTCAGAATGCTCACTTAGCTGAACATTTTATTTTTTTAGTCTGTCAGTTTCAGGAGTTCTCTTCTGGATATTGAAATGTTGTCTAGAAATATACATTATTTGAGATAAGGGCCATTCTTGGTTGGTGAGGGAGGCTACCTTATGGATTTTAGCATACTATTCCAAAATGTCTGGATGTGGCCCTGGATGTTAGTACCTGCAGCAGCCTCTTGGTGTAGTTATACATTTGATAACCAGCTCTGTCATCTCTCAATTTCACAGTTAACAGTTACAGCAATTTCATTATGAGACCTGATATGTTTCTAAATTTTGCTGGTATAAAAAATAACATTTTCCATACTGCTTATGCTGTCTCTTAAGTGTGCCTGAATTTGCCTCAGAAGTGTTTTTAGTTTTTCGTTTTTGTCAAGCTTTGTATTAGTATTTTTTTAAGAGAAGTAGACCTGGATATGAGCTAACAAGCACTGCCAGAGGTAAATAGCTGCAGATTATTTTTTTTTTTGAAAATTTACAGAAAGAATAAATCTTCATATCCTACCAACTTTACGAGTAAAAGTACTGCTATACAGAAGGTGCAACATATTTTGTTTCTCTCCTGTTAGTTAGGGTGACTGATTCTGAGATTAGAAGGTTGCAAGTTGTACATGATGTAGCACCAAGCAACAGAGTATGAAATGGCACCATGTGCTCCAGTCCATATCTCTTTCTTTCCTACTGGGCAGTGGCATAGTATAAACCAGAGGACTAGCATAATACATGCTTGGATCTGTTCTGTTCTTGTATACACTTCTTTTGTAGCACTTCCTACCTGACTGTCTCACGGGTAGGTCAGTGGTCTCCAGACAGTACTGTTTCCAGGATGTATCACTGCAAACTGACTTCTGAAATAGACCAAGAATATTAATGGTTTTCAGTAAAAGAAAACATAATCCTAACTTTTTTCATATTTTGAGTTACAGAAAATACACAAATTGCTCACCAAGAGCGGGCTAATGGTATTTTTCTTTCTTTCTAGGAGTAAGTTCAAAGGCAATTTGTCAGCCTGGCTGTGTTATAGAAGAATAAAGCTCTGACTACAACCCAGATGACCTATGTGTTTTCACTGGATGAGCCACGTAAGTGAAGATGGGTGAGTACCAATGATGGTTAATTAGTCCTTTGGAGACTGAGTGGTAGCAATGGTCATCCAATCAGCATCATGCAAGTGAAGATTTCCATGGCAACAGAAAGGCAAGGGCAAGGGATATGTGCTTGATGCTTCCAAGATTGTGACTATAGCCACTGGGGTGTCAGAGGACCTGCTGTGACATGGATGCTCACATCAGACAATAGTGGAGGGAATAAGGTCCCTACTAGGAATGTCACTCTTGTCAGGATGCCTGCTATGGAACAAACCTCTATGTCTACCTGTATGACAGCCACTTTAGTCAGTTCTTGCCATTACTATGAATTCCCCAGTGGCAAGGGAATGAATGTCCTGAAGATCAGTAGGAGGGGATTTGATGGTCAGCAACCACAGAAGGGAAAAAGGACACAGAAAAAGAAAATGCAATTCGACATCAGTGACCCTAGCAGAAGTTACTTGTAGAAACTAAGCTATGAAGAACTAGAAAGTATGTGAAGGTAGCATAACATTTTGAACTGTATCTTAATAAGAGCAGTTTTAAAGGTTCTACTGAAGAAATATGTGAAGATGTTTTACTACTGGCCACCATTGTGGCTAAATTGGTTGCATATGAGATTTCCTTCACCTGCCTGTTTCTAAGACTATGCATCTTAGGGTGGAAGTTAAGAAATGTTCATTGTGCTCATGGCTTTCAGCAGATCTAAGCCTGTATGCTGTGAATAATCTATGCATTTCATGAGATAAATTTGTCATTACTGTGCACTGAATTATCCATTTCCAATGCATTTGAACATCATGGTCATTTATTTTGGCTATAATAATATCTTAATGGCTACAGGTATAACAGAAAAAAAAAAAATATATATATATATATATATATATATATATATATAATATGTGTGTGTGTGTGTGTGGTTTATCTTCAAAATGTTAAAAGCACATAGTCGAATATGCACATCGTTGAAACGTTTCCCCGAAATCCATACCGTAGAAATTTCAGAAACCTCCCCAAAAAATGAATGTCAACATTTCCAACTGACTCACACATAAAAACAAGTGCTAACATGGGTCAAAAACAGGGTGAGATTTTGTAGTTTGGAATATTGGTGTTCGAGGTTTTGAGAAGTCAGATTTCGCCGTAGTGGTTTCGACGATGTGATGGTAAACATTTTAAAGGTAAACCATATATATATATATTTTATATATAAAACATTTTAAAGGTAAACCATATATATATATTTTATATATATATATATATATATATATATATATGTGTGTGTGTGTATGTGTATATGTATATGTATGTATGTGTGTGTGTATGTGTGTATGTATATAAATCCATTCTAAATTAACATATAAATATGAGCAGACATATTACAAAGAATGTTCATTTGTGAAAAGTACCCGAAGCTGATGTATAGGCTGCATATGATATTTCCATGAATTTCCTATTTCCTTTCAGTCCATCATTCTGTTCTTTACTACTCATGTATCTGTTTTTCATTAATATTACTTACTCTCATTTGGAATTTTAGTCTTCTTGCTTTGAAACTCACTACTCCAGCTATCAAAGCTAACCCTTAATCTCCTTTCTGAGTGTTCTCCACACTGTTCTAATGAAGTTCCTTACTAATCTTTTACTCCCAGTAAGGAAATGCAGATCATGAGATATTACTCTGATGAACACCTTAAATGTAATATAGAGTTCTAATGATTTTATTTCCACTAGAGCCCTTATATAATAACACAGCTGGAGGTCTATTAGCCTGTAATTATCATGCTCAGTTTTCCACCCCATTTTCTCTCTACAGAAATCAGTTCCGATTTCAGCGTGAAATGCTCAGAGCTGCATGCTTACTATGAGTGGTATCACATTTACATGCTACGATGAAAGCTGTCAGCAGACGGCAGATGACAATTTTCTGCCAGAATTTGACAGTGTGTGGTGATTTCATTTGGAGGTCAGTGTGCATTGCTTACTTCTGTCAATATACTTTGACAGAGTAGGCTTTTCACATGAATTAGTACATTACACTGTCAGTCTAATAATAGTTCTCATTTTCACTTTATGACAGCATCTCAAGTAGGGAGGAAAGTAATGTCGCACTATTAGTTGGTCTTTGCTGCTATCTGATTACAGTGACATAACTTTCAATAAAAAGAGATGGTTTTACATAGCAATAATTTATTTATGCTAGTGGCTGTTACATTATCACTTTGCAGCAATTCAGTCCTTTAGAGCAGTCAAAGCTTTCATGTACATTTCTGCAAATTAAATTGAATATGTTGTGAAATAAGATATAAAGTCCAGTCTCTGACTATTTTTCAGTTTCACATCTCTGAGTTTATCTCCATTTGTTGGTTTTGCAAAGTGAATGTGAAAGAACAGTCTGAAGGGAAAAACAGGCAGAGTCAGGGATACCTAGAGAGGATGGATAACAAACAGATTACTAGATATCTACCAAGGCAGGTATACATATAGATAAACTGATAGATATATAGATAGATAGATAGATATAGAGATAGATAGATATATAGATAGACATACAGATAGATAGATAGATAGACAGATAGACAGAGAGATAGGAAAATAACAACAGTAAAGCAGCTGCAAATGTGTGTGTGTGTGTGTGTGTGTGTGTGTGTGTGTGTGTGTGTGTGTGTGTGTGTGTGTGTGTGTGTTTGTGTGTGTGTGTGTGTGTGTGTGCCTATATCTATCCATCAATCAATATATCTATCTATATATGTGTGTGTACATGAGTGTGTGTATTTCTGAATGTATATACTCATGAATATTCATAGAAAGATATATGTTATATGTAAATTAGGCCAACATATCATCTTATTTTAAATTCGGGGTGATGTCTCATGGATTATATTTGTTCTTGTGTGTTGTCATTTTATTTATTTATTTACTTACTTTTTGTATGTGACTCTATATAATAAGGACTTGTCTCATGTTATCTGATGATCTTCTGTAACTGAAACAGCATAACTCAGTGTATGACAGATGTACATATATAATATCCTTGGAGGCAAAAATCTCACACATAGTAAACTCAGACAACAAAATCGTCATCAGTACACCACACATCACACCTTTCCAAGGTCATCACAGTACACAAGGTTAACTTGCCTAAATCTCAAAGACATCCAAAACACAACTCAGGCACAAGGTATACTCAGCATATTAAACCTACTTCCTCATATAGCACAGGGAATCCCAAAGTCACACATGCTGAGCCCATAAGGCAGCCATCGGCGTAGCCAATCATTCTTGTTATAAGTAACTCCATTGTAGGACACACAGACGTGCCTCTTACCAAGCTGAGCAAGGAAAGAGTGACGGTTAGTTGATTGTCTGGTGCCAGGATCTGTTGGATCATGCATGCAGTCAAGTCCTTCATCAGCAAGTATCGGTATGACACTGTTTTGGTTTATGTCGGTGTCAATGACTTGAGGCTGTACCTTCCTGGACTATAGGAAGAGAGAGATATGATGGAGCTCTCAGATTATGTGTCCAATGCAGGTATGAGACTAGTACTGAGCAGCATTCTACCTTCTCCAAGTATCATGCCATGATATAGCCAAAAAATAACTGACTTTAATAATTGGCTTAGTTTTTAGTGTCATTCAAAGGGAGTCCAATATTTGTCATCCTGGGAGGATATGTTTGATAGATTATGCTGCTTCACCAAGGATGGCCTCCATCTCTCCCTCCTGGCATTTTTATTATTAGCAAAGACATTGTCTACTCCCATACAGCCTATTTTAGGTAATGCCAACCTGATAAACCTACCAACATAATGAACAAGCAAAGACAAATATGAAGGTGTTACTGATCAGTGCTATAAGCCTAAAAAAGAAACCCCACTCTACCTACAAGCCCTTCTTATCCTGGAGGACATTCACATCTGTGTAGTGACTGAGGATTAGTTTAAAATACTGGTATGCACTATGGCCTTACAGTGCTATAATCCATTTAGACCATCTTCTGTGCATGAGGAGAAAAAGGTGGCGGTGTCTCAATCGACATCCAGAAGAGATTTGTATCAAAGCTGGTAAAGCAGCATGATGCACTAGAGCTTCTTCATGTCTAAATAACTATTAGAAAGGTCCTGCACCATATATTAGCAAGTTGTAGAACTCCATCGAAGGCACGCCCATTTACGCATGTCTTTCGAATGCCCACGCAGGGAGAGCATGCAGATTCCACACAGAAGGCACTCCCCGCACTACAGCCAAGAATCTAATGGGAGAACCTCTTGCTGTGAGGCAACAATGCTACCACTGCACCACCATGAATGTTTTCTCTAGTTAATCACTGTATATTAATCAGATCAGACAATAGTAGTAGAAGTAGTGAACTTAAACTCATCTTAAGTAAAAAAAAAATAATAAAAATATATATAATTGTACAGCATTACTAAATATTTGAAAGTAATCCAAGTAAGGTAGGCAGGCAGTCTGTTTCCAGTTGAAAATCCTTACACAGACAAGCGATCCAAGTAAAACAAAAATAGAGTAATAATTTCCTCACAAGCTTTCTAAATATATATATATATATAAATATATACGTACATATATATATATATATATATATATATATATATATATATATATATACTTTTTATCAGACATGGGAGTGGTTTATTCTGCTGTAAAATAAAGTGTTAATGGTACACATGTTAAATTCACATCCCTCCCCCCGCCATCAGTGTGACATGCGAGCTGTCCTGCCCTACTTAGTAGCTGTCATAATAATATTATAACCTTTATGTACTTTAAATAAAATTTATAATGATGTGGTACCTCTTATTTAACCAGATTATTAAGTAGATTATTAAGTCTGTGATTTTATCCAAGACAATATACTACATGGCTGGAAATATATCAACCTTAGTTCATTAGGTAATCAAAAAAATATATATATAAATATATACATATACATTTTGCATGTAAACATCAATTTCTATTTTCATAACCTATTGTTAACAAAGTTTGCTTTCGTCCTTCTAGACTTCTTCAGGTCTGAGTACAAGAACCCTAAAATCTATCTATAAAAGTATATATAATTGTATAATCAGTTAGTATTGTTATTATGCATCATTTTGAATAAAGTGGAAAAAAGAACCAGAAAATAATAAAAATAAGAAAAAAATGTATGTATGATGATGGAAACCAGTTTCTTCAGGAAGACCAATATCAACAGCACAGACATCAACCATCACACCAATACCAAAGCCAGCACCAGTACCAGAACAAGAACAATGACCACCACCAGAGCCCCAGAGCTTGTCCCTCTTACTAGGTTCCCCCATACCACAGCCACAGCAAGGAATACTACTACAACCCACAAAGATTCCAGAAAGCAGAGGAGGAATTCCAGAGGTCTCATACTCTATCCACAAACTCCCAGGGAGACAGGAGAACCAAACAGTGTACAGGGGTGAGGGAAATACCATACCTGGGCAATCCCGACTGGAACCCTGACTACAACCTAGGTCCCAGGCTCAGACAGAGGAACCAGCCACAATAACAGGTACAATAACAACAATAACAGGTGCCACAATAACAAATGCTCCACTTATCTGGAACCACTCTGTTAAAGCACTGACTGAAGAGGAAAAATGTGTGTTGTCCAAAGGACTTACTGTTGTACCAAGCTGCATGAGTGAGGTTGCTCAGGTACTGATAGACCTTAAAATGTTTGTGAGGAAGCTCAATGTAAGGGTACAGTTTTATGGCAAAAGTAATAACATTGAAAATAAGCCTATTGATGAAACTATAAAAAGGCTTAGCAGCTATTTGTCCACCACTACATCAAACACTAGCTGCTTTCGAAGTGAAATGTGAGATGGATATTAGGAAACTGCTTAAAAAACCTCCTAAGAAAAAAAGTTATAACTTAACACAGGCAGAAAGAAAAGCATTGCTTGAGCTAGGCAATGATAAATCCAGGCGTGTAATGAAGGCAGACAAGGGAGGAGGTATACTTGCGACTGATACTTCTAGCTACAACTAAAAGATAAGAGAACATGCTGGAGGATAACAGATTGTATGAGTTATTTACTATGTATGACATAAAAAGAGCATATGATTTATGGAACACTAATCTCACCACATTATGGAAAGAAAAACTTATCACTGAAAACCTTTGTAATTATTTATGGAGTCCATGCCCAATATTACCCTACTTTTTTGGAACACCAAAGCCACACTAGAACAGTTCCCTTACTGAAGCCACAGCCATTAACCTTGATTACTTGCTGAAACCTCTAGCAGAAAAGAATAAGTCATACATAAGAGATTCAATGGATTTTTTGAGGAAAATAAAAAACATTACAGTGGAAGCTGACAGTATTTTATTAACTACTGATGTGGAATCCTTGTACACAGTGCTCCCTCACAATTACTGTATAACAGCAGCTATGGAGTCTTTTAAGAAACATAATCAGGGTACACAGGCCCAACTGCAAAAGTTAAGCAAGCTCATTAATCTTGTACTGGACTTCAATTTCTTTACTTTCAATGGCAAACACTACAAACAAAAAACTGGTATAGCAATGGGGGCTGCCATGGTTCCCAGCATAGCTAACATAGCCCTGGGCAAATGGGAGGAGGACTTTGTGTTAAACAACACAGACTACATGCAGCATATTACATGCTATTTATGTTTTACTGATGACATCTTTATTGTGTGGGAAGGTGACACCTCGCAGCTTGGAGATTTTATCACTTACCTCAAGCAAACAACCCCCTTCCTGAAGTTTACTTTTTCCAATAGCTGTACTTCAACCACTTTCTTAGATATGCAGATTGCCAAGGACACCAACAATAACAGAATCACCACTGATCTATTCAGAAAACCAATGAGGGTAACTTATTACTCCACGGTAAAAGTCTACATTCTACAAAAACCAAGTATAATGTAGTGAAGTCCCAAGGCTATAGATTAGCTAGAATTACCACAGAAATTGAACCATTTTTGAGAAACCTAGACAACTTAGAGAATGATTTTCTACTGAGAGGCTATGAAAGTCAGCTGTTAAAAAACATCCTGGAACCCATTATAGAACTGAAAAGGACTGAAGCACCTTCATTCAACCACCCCAGTAGAAGAATGTTAAGTAATTCCACAGAGAATAACAAATGCAAAAATAGCTGCATCCTGACATACACTTTGGATTATCACAGTATCAAAGTTATTATTGAAGAAAACTGGGACATTGTCACAGGAAACCCTTTTTCTGATTAACATCTTAGGTGAAGCCCCATCATCTGTTTATAGGAAGGCCAGGAACATTAGAAGTTTTGTTGAATTTAAACATAGACCATATGAGAAAAGCACTAAAAGATGTGAAACTAATTGTACATTTTGTATATTTATACAGCAAGGTTTTTTATTGCCCTTATTTAAAGAAAATCATTAAAACCAGTGCAGGGGGTGAGTGTAACACTAAAAAAGTAATGTATAGGGCACAGTGCAATGAATGTGATGCATTCTATGTGGGCAAGACTGTAAATATACTCACGCGTAGGATTTCATGTCATCTGTCAGAAATCCGCTCTGGATGTAAAAATAATACACTAGCCAAACACCTTTCTCTTCATAAAAGACACACAGGTTTTAAGTTCCAGATCCTGGATCGCATAGACATGGGTGATCTTGAAGGAGACATCCCGAATATTCTGGAGAAACATGAACTCATGTGGCAATTAAAGAGGAACTATTTTAGGAAACCTGGGCTAAACTACTACTGTTCAATTAAAAGTGCACTGGAACTTAAAAAATTGTCACATTGTTTACATGACTAATTGTATTTTATTTTATTTTATTCTACCAGTTGGTTTTAAATACCATTTTAAATCAGTTGCAGTTTAAGTGTATATTTTGTTCCCATCATCATACATACATTTTTTCTTATTTTTATTTTTTTCTGGTTCTTTTTTTCCACTTTATTCAAAATAATGTGTAATAACAATACTAACTAATTATACAATTATATATACTTTTATAGATAGTTTTTAGGGTTCTTGTACTCAACCTGAAGAAGTCTGGAAGGACAAAAGTGATCTTTGTTAACAACAGGTTATGAAAATAGAAATTGATTTTTACATGCAAAATGTGTATGTATATATTTATATATATTTTTTGATTACCAAATGAACTAAGGTTGATATATTTCCAGCCATGTAGTATATTGTCTTGGATAAAATCACAGACTTAATAATCTACTTAATCTTCTTCCGGCTTTTTTCCAGTTAGGTGTCACCACAGCGGATCACCTGTCTGCTCATGATTGGCAGTGGAGTTTTACAGTGGTGAGTTGCCAGCCTGACACCCAACCTTCCACAGAAGGCACACACGCACGCACACACCTAGGGCCAATTTAGAGTGTCCAATCCACCTACAGCATGTCTTTGGGAGGAAACCAAACCACCTGGAGGAAACCCACGTGACCACAGGGTGGACATGCAGACTCAAACAGAAGGCACCCCAGCCAAGGATCGAACCAGAGAACCTCTTGCTGTGAGGCAGCAACACTAACCGCTGCACCACCGTGGCCACCCAGACTTAATAATCTACTTAATAATCTGGTTAAATGAGAGGTACCACATCATTATAAATTTTATTTAAAGTACATAAGGGTTATAATATTATTATGACATCTACTAAGTAGGGCAGGACCAGCTTGAATGTCACACTGATGGGGGAAGGGATGGGAATTTAACATGTGTACCAATAACACTTTGTTTTACAGCACAATAAACCACTCCCATGCCTGATAAAAAGTATATTATACCATGACCCCCCCCAAAACGTGCACGCTGATTGGCCAGCGTGCCCGTTGTAAATCGAGTTATGCTAATGGAAAAAGGTCCGTCGCCGGACTTTTTCCATTAGTATAACTCGCTTTAAAACACTGTCTCGCTATGTTAAATGGGTTTAACATAGCGAGACACCTTTAAAATAAGCAACGGAGATCTCCGTTGCTTATTTTAAAGCTGTCTCGCTATGTTAAACCCATTTAACATAGTGAGACAGTGTTTTAAAAACGGAGAAAGCAAGATCTCCGTTGCTTTTTAGTCTCGCTATGTTAAATGAGTTTAACATAGCGAGACAGTTTAAAATAAGCAACGGACATCTCCGTTGCTTATTTTAACTGTCTCGCTATGTTAAACTCATTTAACATAGCGAGACTAAAAAGCAACGGAGATCTTGCTTTCTCCGTTTGCTCAACTCTGATGTACTGCGCAGGTGCGCAGTACATCAGAACTGCCGGATGCCAGACATCTGCGGAAGGGCAGCAAACAGGCATTATACTATGCCATTATTTAAGAAAAGTAAAAGTTTCTTTTCTTAAATAATGTCATATATAATAGCAATAACCACGCCTGGGTGTGGTAATGCTAAATTACCCACGGTTGGCTTTGTTTGGTCCTCGGGCCGCCCTCGGACGAAACCATGCCAACCGTGGGTAAATTTAGCATTACCCACACCCAGGTGTGGTTATTATATATATATATATATATATATATATATATATATATATATATATATATATATATTTTGAAAGCTTGTGAGGAAATTATTACTCTATTTTTGTTTTACTTGGATTGCTTGTCTGTGTACTTAATAAAGGATTTTTGACTGGAAACAGACTGCCTGCCTGCCTTGCTTAGATTACTTTTGAATACTTAGTAATGCTGTACAATTATATATATTTTTATCATTATTATTATTATTTTTTTGCTTAAGACCAGTTTAAGTTCACTACTTCTAATACTATCGTCTGATCTGATTAATATACAGTGATTAACTAGAGATATATGGACTGAAAATCTTCCACACAGAGAAGTTTCTTACAGTGTTTTGATCTGACTTTTGACCAACATGTGTTCACTGTTGCAGGAAAGCACTTCTATATCACACAGCTTATGAAAAAAGGGATTGTGGCTAGATCTGAGGATGTCATTGTTCTCATTTACTCAGCCCTCATTAGCCCTGTCATTGGGTATAATGCCCCCTTTAGCATGTACCTGTCCAGACACACGCAGAACAAATTTAGTGATGACTGCCCATGTCCAGGAAAGAGGGTTGTGACCATTATCTCCGGTAAGAATTTATGGTGCCCCATCCACTCGTCCAGGTTTCTCTTGAACAGTGTCATAGAAGTGATCTGTTTCGCATGAATTGGTAGCCTATTCCAAAGACATAGCAGTTACTGGGAGATATATTTGTCCCTCCACATTGTCCTGTTTAAGTCACAAGCCATATTTAAGTCCCTGGAACGGGTAACCCTAGACCCATTTGATTTACAGAGATGCAGTAAGTTCATTAGGTTTGGCCCGTGGGTCTGCAGGCCAGGCATAGGTCTTCCCTAAGAAGTATATACGATATAGAGTTTTCATGAATGCAGGGTAGTGCACAGCACTTCCATTTCATCTTTGTCTACAATCCTGCCCATTTGATGTTTGCCTACTCTGTTTGGCCTTCCTTTCTTTCTGTTTTTATGGATCTCCATCTTAAACACGTCAGAATACATACACTCTACTTCTACTGTTTTTATATCACATCTCTTACTTCAGCCTTATAACTGTACCTAACCCATCCCTCCCTTTCTAAGCTATTTGTACCATACAAATTATTTTTTCTCCTTTCGTATTTTTATACCTTTCCATCAAAGTTAACAGCTGTTTAGTTTTCCACATTCAACAATGTTAATGTTATTCTTCATTCATACTTTGTTTCCTTGTTTTGTATATTTTTTTATTTAATAACTGTTTCTTATCTTCAGTCCACCTACTTGATTCAGTCTGCCTCTTCCTTCCCAGTGTTGGTAGATTCAGTTACTCTCACACCCACTGCTGCAGGTCTCCCAGTTTGTTCTCTCTATACATAGCACATCACACCTGCTGGCAACCCCTACTCAAGATTCACACTGACCTTAATGTGTTGAATATTTCTTAGGGTAATCTTATTTCACATTTCATCTGTCTGCACTCACAAACTGAGCTGCATTCCACTTAATTACTGTTAAGCTGCAAGTAATGGGTACAATGTTTGCTATAAACTATTTTTTATCTGTTTCAATATGGTGATGTTCATGTTAACTCATAGCACTCTTCTACCTTTGCTAGCTATTGTTTCATTCATACCATATTCTCCCTTCCACTTTTTCTCTCTCATAAAATTAGTGTGACTGGTCTTACTAAAGGATTTGTAACTTTGGTTAGGGACAAAACTGACAACCTGAAGGCTTGGGATTTAATTCATGATCCTGACTCATAGGTCTCTGTAAACCTTTGCTAAAATGCTATTCTCTTAGCTTTCATTTTAGCATCTGTAGATACATTTTACATAATACAATGACTCAGGTGTCAGGTCAGATACAGGGGCTACCATATTGGCTAAAAACACTTTGAATATTGGTCAACAAATGTTAATCCCCAGATAATTAAGGAAGACACTTACTCATTTCATTCATCTTTGTGGAGGTGCTCTCCATATTTAAAATTATTTTTAATGCTCATTAGTCTGTTATCCTTTTGTAAGAGTTAATTAAAGGCCATATACATCTGCATATAAAGAATAGCATCCTGCAGTTTGGTAATCTCAATGTTAACCACTTTAATTTGTACTACCACACTCATTCCCTTAATAAAAAGGTTTTAACTCTCCCCCATACAGACCACCATATCTTCTAGCACTATTCTTGCCCGAGGATCCGACCTGTATTTTATCACAAAAACTAAAAAAAAAGCAAAATAATTATTTTACTAAACAAAACCCTACCATCTATGTTCAGACTAACATGTTCTTGTTTTCTTCTCCACCTAAAAGTAAATGTTAAACCTAACTGAGGTCTTCCTTTCTAAACCCCATGCTACCACTCAGTTAGCTTTCATCTGTTCTTTAACTAAATGCCCACATCGCAAAGAACAAGTTAGATCAAATACCTTCATAAGACAGCATTATCAAGATCCACCTGTCTTCACAGGATCCTTGCTTAGGGCACAATATATCAGACCTCCTTCCCTCCTTCAAAGTCCTTCATAACATCAGAACCAGACTAAGGAAAAGGCCAGGAGGAAGTGATTTACTTCAGATATATGTGTGTGTGTGTGTGTGTGTGTGTGTGTGTGTGTGTGTGTGTGTGTGTGTGTGTGTGTGTGTGTGTGTGTGTGTGTGTGTGCATGCGCATGTGTGTGCGTGTGTGTGTGTGTGCGTGTGTGTGTGTGTGTGTGTATGTGTGTGTGTGTGTGTATGCGTGTGTGTGTGTGTGTGTGTGTATCTAAACATCTCATCCTCTCTATTATTGTCCAAGCTAAATCACAAATGAGTTCCACTAAAAAATGAATTATCATAAAGTTCTCACCACTTAGCACCAAACCCTACTGCTAGCTGTAGCTTACCATCCACCCACTTCCTCACCAAAAAAAAAATTCAAAATATTCCCCATAAACATAATTTCAGCTATATAAAAAAAAATAACCACCATCTTTAGGTAAGTGCTAGGCTAGCTGTTCTTGTAGTATATTTTAAGGTTAACTAATTCCCCAAATGTAAGACTGAAACCTTGCACATTGTGCTTCTGAGCTGACCACTTTATTCATTATGCCAACCCTCAACTTCAAAATGTTAAGTGACTGTAAACTTCCTAGGACCATGACAATCTGACTCTTCTGAATTTCTTACCGACCACAGTCTGTTACAACTTAACCCTGACTCATACACTTTCTGGCTTGTTAAACTTGATTTCTGCATTAGTAGCTGTATTTAGAGCACAACCAAAAGCTGTTTACTGAATTTCCTGTTTGCACTTAATTTTAAAATCGTTTTTTCTCAAAACTTGCATATTTTCTGTCTTTGACCTAGCACTCTTGTGTGGGGTCATTTACTGCACTGTTATAACTTGATATTACTTGTGAACCTCTGCTATCTCTGAAAAATAAAAACAAAAAAAATCTTGCTTTTTTCCCACTTTTCTGAGATTTAAAAAAGTTCAGTTACAGGCTTGCTGTTCCTGAACTGTTTGTAAGTTTCTGTGAGGCCATTTTTGCTTGGGCTAAAGGAAAGTCTCTCTGTTGATCAGTGGCAGTGAAAACATTGAGCAGCTCCTGCCCCCATGGGAGTGGTTACTGACTTGAAACTGTAGTTTTATTGACCAGTAGGGGTCATTTCCAAAACTCCTTCATCTTCCTCTCTTAAAACCTAGTTGCCCCATGGGTTTTGCATCTTTTCAGGCTTGTTGGCTGTTGGTGAAGCACACACCAAGAGGAGAAAACGCTGAGAGAAGAAGGGAGCCACTTTTGATATTTTAAGTATTTTTTCTCTGTTTATTTGCTAAGTTTTTCTGCATAGTTGCCTAGTTTGCACATTTTCTGGCTTGTTAAACTTGATTTCTGCATTAGTAGCTGTATTTAGAGCACAACCAAAAGCTGTTTACTGAATTTCCTGTTTGCACTTAATTTTAAAATCGTTTTTTCTCAAAACTTGCATATTTTCTGTCTTTGACCTAGCACTCTTGTGTGGGGTCATTTACTGCACTGTTATAACTTGATATTACTTGTGAACCTCTGCTATCTCTGAAAAAACAAAAACAAAAAAAATCTTGCTTTTTTCCCCACTTTTCTGAGATTTAAAAAAGTTCAGTTACAGGCTTGCTGTTCCTGAACTGTTTGTAAGTTTCTGTGAGGCCATTTTTGCTTGGGCTAAAGGAAAGTCTCTCTGTTGATCAGTGGCAGTGAAAAACATTGAGCAGCTCCCCTGCCCCCATGGGAGTGGTTACTGACTTGAAACTGTAGTTTTATTGACCAGTAGGGGTCATTTCCAAAACTCCTTCATCTTCCTCTCTTAAAACCTAGTTGCCTCGTGGGTTTGGCGTCTTTTCAGGCTTGTTGGCTGTTGGTGAAGCACCCACCAAGAGGAGAAAACGCTGAGAGAAGAAGGGAGCCACTTTTGAGATTTTAAGTATTTTTCTCTGTTTATTTGCTAAGTTTTTCTGCATAGTTGCCTAGTTTGAGCATTTTCTGGCTTGTTAAACTTGATTTCTGCATTAGTAGCTGTATTTAGAGCACAACCAAAAGCTGTTTACTGAATTTCCTGTTTGCACTTAATTTTAAAATCGTTTTTTCTCAAAACTTGCATATTTTCTGTCTTTGACCTAGCACTCTTGTGTGGGGTCATTTACTGCACTGTTATAACTTGATATTACTTGTGAACCTCTGCTATCTCCGAAAAAACAAAAAAAAAATCTTGCTTTTTTCCAACTTTTCTGAGATTTAAAAAGGTTCATTTACAGGCTTGCTGTTCCTGAACTGTTTGTAAGTTTCTGTGAGGCCATTTTTGCTTGGGCTAAAGGAAAGTCTCTCTGTTGATCAGTGGCAGTGAAAAACATTGAGCAGCTCCCCTGCCCCCATGGGAGTGGTTACTGACTTGAAACTGTAGTTTTATTGGCCGTATTGGGTCAATTTCTGGCTCTTTCCAGCCCCTGCTATCAAGCACGCTTTTGTGTGCTTTAGCACGGAGTTGCCACTAGAGCAGCATCGGGCAGCGTTGGTTTAACAAGGTTAAATTTTTTCTGGCTCCATAAAGTCTGTTCTTCATTTTTTCCCTTAGAACTGCTCTACTAGTAATCTAAACAGTATATCCCTTAACTAAAAAGTGCAGCACTTGTTCCTAAAAAGCTTTTTTTTTTTTCTCCAAAAAAAAAAAAAAAAGCTCAGCACTTGTCTTAAAAGCATCTTCTTTTCAGGCTTAGCACTTCTGTATTACACAAAGTCCCTCACTAGTGAACCCCCCCCAGGAGTACCCACTTCCTTACTAAGTCCTCTCTCATTCAGTTACACCCCAAACATCTTAATTTCTCTAGCATGTCGAAGGGCCAGATGCTGGCATCCTCTCCTGCCCAGTTGGTGAATCTGGGAATATTGAGGCAATGTTACAATTGCCTCATGTACACAGACAACCCTCTCCTCCTCACACATAACACAAATACTTGCGAGAGATGCAGCTATTTAGCCAAACTGGAGGCTGAGCTCTCTCAACTCAGGACTGGCAAGACCAGACAGGAGGAGAAGGCAACTACACACACCACAAAACCAGTCTCACATAAAGCTATCACAACAATGAATCAAACACATAAACACACAAAGACATACTTGGAGGCTCTGAGCAAAAATTTACCTAAACAGCAGAGGCCTCCAAAGCAGACACCCAAGCAACCGCCACCTCATGACACACCACAGGCAACACATAAAACACAAAATCAGTGTGCAAAGCAGTCACAGCCCTTAAGGCCAAATACAACACCAAACATACTTGTCATAGGTGACTCCATAGTCAGACACACTGACGTCCCACTCACCAGGCTGAACAAGGAGAGGGTCACAGTAAGCTGCCTATCGGGCGCTAGAATCCACCACATAACACAAGCACTGGGTCACTCCACAGCAAGTACTAATATGACACAGTCATTGTCCATGCTGGTGTGAACGACCTGAGACGTACCTCCCTGGACTACATGAAAAGAGACATAGAGGAGCTCTCTGATTATGTAGCCCAGGCAGGTATGACCCTGACCCTGAGCAGCATCCTTCCTTCACCAAGTATGATGCCACAACATAGAGACAAGATGATCAGCTTTAACAATTGGCTTAATTTCTGGTGTCATTCAAAGGGGATCCAGTGTTTGTCTGCCTGGGATGACATGCTTGACAAGCCACGCTTCGCAAGGGACGGCTTGCACCTGTCACCCCTGGGATTCCCGATATTGGCTAAGGCTCTTGCCACCCCCATAGTGCCTTTTTTAGGCAAGGCTCAAATTCTAAACCTACCACCCTAGAAAACAAAAATGGGAAGAAACTAAGGGTAATGCTGCTCAATGCCAGAAGTCTAAATCTCAAAATGCACGCACTCGAGGCCCTTCTCAGTATGGAGAACATCGATGTCTGTGCTGTGACTGAAACCTGGTTCAAGGCTCCTGAGAGCACTCCGGCACTATCAGGTTTTACCTCATATCATGCGTTCCGGCCCCAAAACCCGGACCACACCACAAAAGGAGGGGGTGTATCCATATTCATCAAGGATACCCACACCTCCAGGTTGGTGGCAACGCACAAAGCATCGGAAACCATCCAGGTGCAATTAACCATAGGCAAAACTGCTCTACAATTTGTAGCATGCTACAGGCCACCCTCTCAAACAAAGGAACCCCACACAGCCTTCCTGAAGACACTGGAGGGTATAAATGTATCTCCAAACACCATTATATTGGGTGACTTCAACTACCCAAATATAGACTGGGAACATTACTCAAGCCCAAACTTTCTAGCCCAAAGGTTCCTGGAGTTCATAAATTCAAATGCCATGGAACAACTAGTCACCGTTCCCACAAGAGGAGAAAATATACTAGATCTCATCATCACAAACATAGGGACAAAATGCTCCACACCGGAAGTATATCCCTCATTGGTGAGATCAGATCATAAACTAATCTCACTGGATATCCACATCCCGCCCCACCCCAAACAAAAAGACCACAGTGAAGAACTTCTCTAAAGCAAACTTCACACTACTCAAGACTGGTGTGGTATCCTTCAAGGCCCCGAGCCAGTGGAAACCACAACCCAAGCTGCGGAAGCCCTTACAAATGCCTTCTATGAACACCTCCAGGACTGCATGGATCAGGCAATCCCTAATAAAACCAAGACTCTTTCCACCAAGGGCAAACGTCCAGTCTGGTGGACCCCAGCCATAAACAAACTTTACAATAAGAGGAGAAAGCTGTTACATGATAGAGCAAAATCCATAAAAGAGAAGACACCTTTGATCATTATTAGTAAAAAATACGAGCACTCATAAAATCATCCAAGGCCAACTTTGAGAGAAAAATTGCCATAGATTCAAAAGACAATCATAAGGCCTTCTTCAGCTATGTTAGAAACCTGGGTGGAAACTCCCAGATATGCTCAGAATTAGTCCAAAATGATCCAAAAATCACTGAACCCACAGACATTGCCAACATACTGGCAGACAGGTTCAGTGCAAACTTCACCCCCCTCTCCCCCCCAAAAGGAGAGATAACTATCCCAGTGGAGTGCAGCCTCCCAGACATCTCCAATGCACAGGTGAAAGCTGCTCTCTCTAAAGCTAAAAACACAGCATCAATGGGACCGGATGGTGTCCCCGGCTGTGTGCTACATGAACTCAATGAGGAACTAAACCCGCACAACATAAGGCAGCTGTTTAATCTTAGCCTTACCACAGGATACGTGCCCAAGGAGTGGCGTATGGCAACTGTGGTCCCACTCCACAAAGGCGGTGCCTCTACGGACCCTGGTAATTACCGCCCCATAAGCTTAACAAGCCTGGTCTGCAAAGCTATGGAGAGGATCATAATGGAACTCATAAACAAAGACATAGGGGACTTGCAGACATTGGACCTGACCCAGTTTGGCTTTGTCAAGGGCAGATCATGCCTTTTGAACTTGGTCGACTTCTTCGAAACAGTCACCAAGGCCATTGATGAGGGAAAGGCAGTCCATACAGCCTACCTTGACCTTGCAAAGCTTTCGACACAATACCCCACTCGGGTATTATAGAGAAACTTACCAGCTTAAATGTAAACCCATATGTCACAAGATGGGTTGCAAACTGGCTAAAGGACAGAACCCACAGGGTTAGAGTAGCTGGTGCCATGTCAGACTCCAAGCCGGTCACAAGTGGTGTCCCACAGGACTCAGTCCTTGGCCCCCTGTTGTTCGGCATCTACTTCTCAGAAGTACAGGCTAACATAGGAGGACTATGGCTGACAAAGTTTGCAGATGACTGCAAACTGGGAGCCATAGTGGAAAGTACATCGGACACAGATATCCTTCAGAGGGGTCTCACGGAAACTGATAGCTGGTGCCAGAGCCATGGCCTGAAGTTAAATGCCAAAAAATGTATAGTCATACCCTTCGGGAAAAACAAGGTAACCCCAAGCTATCATATAGATGACAATCCACTAAGCACAGAAGAGGTTATCAGGGACCTGGGGACCCAGATTGACAGTGGCCTTTCTTTTGACTCTCACATTGCTAAAGTGGTTAGAAAAACCTTCTACATTGCCCACCTGATCATGAAGGGATTCACATCCAGATCAAGTGAGGTTATTGTTCCCCTGTACTCTTCACTTATCAGACCAATGATCGAGTACAATGCCCCATTCGGGATGTATCTCACCCGACACCTGCAGCAATTGGAGAGACCCCAAAAGTTCCTCACCAAAAGGATAAAGGGACTCCAAAATCTGTCATATGCTGCCAGACTGAAGAAACCCCAGCTCTATTCAGTCGCATACCATCTGCTCAGAGGTGACCTGTGCCTGACATACAAGGCCATGTTCAACCCGGAATTAATGGGCATGCTCCACCTCAAAAAATCCAAATCTACCAGATCCACTAGAGCAAGTGACTTAAACCTTAGCACGGATATAAATAGGACATGCTGGAGGGATAGAATTGTCACCCAGAGACTCCCTATGTTGTGGAATAAAATCCCGGTCCATGTTAGGCAGAGCACCTCGCTGGCTCTGTTCAAGAGAAATCTTGACCGGTGGATGGGAGATCGTAGGTTTACCCCGGGAATCATCTCTGTGTCACTGCTGGACAGAGGCACAACAAACTAATGGGCACAGTATTTTTTAACATAAGGGGTGGCGTAAGCCACAAAAACTCTGGGCTAGGCTTATAAATGCCTTAGGGCAGATAACCTAGTATAAACCTATGAACCTATGAATCTATTTCTGAACCCACCACCCCAAATCTTATGTAATCAAAACACTACACATTCAACCTCTTTATTACCAACATTCCCTAGTCTGTCTCTGATATTTGAATTCTGTCTGCTTTCAGGGAGCATTGCCACATTATCAATACAATTAACAATAAAACAATAAAACTTCTTCCTCTTCTAAAGACCCTTAGACCCCAGTCAAGCAACAATACTACCAAACTGAAAAACTACCTTACTTGTACTTTGCGTCTCATTCTCTCAGTAAATGGTCCCAACACTGCAGCCATAACCCTGATTCATACACTTCTCCCTTTTCAAGACAAATGAATTCTCCAAATCTAAAGACTTCATAAACATCACAAAAATATCTGCATGACCAAAGAAGTGAAGCACCTCCTCAAACTCCGAGATGATGACCAGTATAAACGTTAACAACACTCCAGTCCTGGTAAGTGGACTTCCTTTATCACCCTGAGGGAACTAGCTAGAAAATCCATTCATAAACACAAAATAATAAAATCAACCAAATCTACCTCTTTTGATCTTCACAACAGTTCAGGAGGGAAATTAACCTGCTTAGAGGCTGAAGGGGCCCAGACAACATCATTTCCTCAAGTGTCATCCATAGTGATAAAACAAAACTTTCATGTTCAGTTTTCCTACATGAATACAGTGACTTCCCTCAAATTAACACATTGCCTCATACACCTACCCATGAGCTACACTCTCCTCCAACTTACACTCCCCCTTCTACTTCAAATCCATAAAATCAAAATAATTCTTTGAACTTGTCATCAATAACCCCACTGACCTGCTTCTTAGCTCTGATCATGAAAAGCCTTTGTAAATTTATAACTGAGGGAACCACCTCACACAGACCCTTACTCACACATATAGCCTACATTGCTCCAAAAGAAACATGCCACAAATATGAAAAAAAGTGCTCTAATTAAACCAAAACCTATGATGGCTTACACATCTGCATTGTCTCTGTCCTTCTATTCTTCCAATTATAGGCAATCCCTTTGAAAAATTGTTTATACTCAACAGTCCTTACACATCCAGCAATAATATCTTCTCCCCAAAAGGCAACATGGCTTCTTGCCTGGACAGAGCACCAAAACAGTTCTCTGGGTCCCAAATGATAGCATTCTACTAAGCTCTTACAAAGTCATCCTCACAGAAGCTCTAATCCTAGATCTCACATCAGCACTTGACCTCATTGACCACAATCTTTTAAACACATTTTGAGAAATTCAAAGCAGTGCAGATAACCTGTCCTGGTTTAAAAACTTCCACTCGGTATCAAATTAGAGTCCTCTCTCTCTGATACAGCCCCTCAAATAAGATAGCATCCTAGGGGCCCATCGTCTCATCTTGTTATTCTTAACTTTTATTAACAAATGTCTGTATAACCTTCCCAAATAATCATTATCTTCTACAGTGACAATTTGATCACCTACAGTATTAGTCATTCTCAGTCATGATTTCAGTTCCAGCTTTATTCTGGTCTATACTTCTTCCTCCAGTGATTAGTTAACCACAATTTAATACTTAATCCCTCAAAAACTGAAGTCATGCTGTTTGAAACATATCAACAACTTTCACAAGTGCCCTAGCAATATGTATATTTCAGTTCTAAGCAATTTAAACAGCTGCTACATTCAAATATAATGGCATTGGGCTTGATCAATTACTTAACTTCCACACCATCATAGAATAAATAGGACTGAAATCAGCTGCCTTCTATCTGGGCCAAACAAATCCCTCCTTTCCTTTCTCCCCCAGCCAGATCAGCCATTCACTCCCAGCTTGTTATGGCCACTGGATTATTGCTGCCATCTCCAAGACACAAAACTCCACTACTCTTCAGACTATTACTAATGCCATCTATCAATTCATCACAAACTCTCCACTCCAAGAACATCACTGCTTGACCCTTAAGGAAGCTAAATAGTTTCCCATAAGTCAGCAAGTTGACATATTTCTAAGATCTCAGATCTATAAGCTATTAAATATTGAAATGTCTTCTCCACTCACAGCCAAAGTGTATGAAAAAAAACTCTTCCTAAAACCTAAGACACTTCACAATTTTTCCTACACTCAAAAATCCATGCACTAGTCTCATTTCTGCAAAGAACTCCTTCTCTGCCATTGCACATTCACTTTGACAATGTCTCCTTACACACTTAAAGAAAGTGTGCCTGCTTCCCTGATGGATATATTTCCTGACCTCCTAGCCATTTTATATCTCTTCTTCGTTCTGTGAGCTTTTCTGCCAGCATGATGACCCTTAAACTGTATTGTGTATAGTGTAAATACTGTTCATTTAAATGTTTTCCTCTTTGACCGTTTAACTACAGCATTGTATCAACTTCTAACTTTGATATTATTATCTTAATGCTAGTACTTGCTCTTGTGACAATCTGTAAATGAGCTACCTCTATTACTTTTTAAAACACTAAAAAATAGGGTTTTTCCTTCACATGGGCTGTGCCTGCAATTGATTCATTTTGTTCAGTAAACTACCATATTGAACAAATACATAAGTTAATGATATATTACCTGGGAAGACACAACCACAAAAGGTTACTAGGCAGTGATATCCTTTTTGTCACCATATCACTTCATAATGGAAAGCGTAGTGGAGATGGCAAGGATGATACAACAAGTTTACAAATAGAGGGGGCTTATTCTAATGAATGTATTATAGTTTATTTGCTGTCATAGTATTGTATTTTATTGTGCTACTGAGGAAGGTATCACATAGTTTGAGGACCTGTATTGCAATGAGCTGAAAACAGTAGAGCTACATTCTTGGTGAGGGTAAGTAAGAGAAATAGTCTGAACTGTTTTTAATGAATGCTCAGAATATTTTGTTATATTACTGCATACTGTGTTTGGTCAAAAAAAATTGTGTGAGTAGTCAGGGAATCACTTAGAGAACAGGTATATGTAAGTAGTAACACAAACAGGAAGAATTTTCAGGTGAAGCTGATCGTAAAAGAAAAGGTACAGAGAAGAATACAGAAAATATATGTGCATGTGTTATATGTACAGAGAAAGAGCGGCAAGACTAGCTAGAGGAGGAATTATGATTAATGAAGAGAAATGCAAGATGACAGAGTTTCAGAAGGAGCAATTATTTTGAGAAAGTGATTACAGAAGACTGTAAGAGGTAATTAAGAGTTGATTAGATGAGAAATGAGGTGATTAAAGAAGCTAGAATGGGAAGGTATATATTAAATGGAGAGGAGCAAGTGCACAACTTAAAAATAGGTGTCTGTGTAGCATTGCCTGTGGGTACCTGCACAGAGGGGTACACATATCAGATATTGTAGGAGGATATGGATTCCCAAACTAAGCATGGAGTCTCAGACCATGCACTAAGGGTGTGTTCCTGTGCCTCTGAGGCCAGGTTCCACCTGATGTCAAACAAGTACCTGAGTTTGAGGACCTGGCTCATAGTCCCTGCTACTTCACTCTGGACCTATTGTAAGCATGCCATACAGGTGAACTGCAGATATTACATATTGTAAATATTTTTGTATGTATGTGCTAGGGGTTGATCATCCTATGATGGACTGACATCCCATCCAGGTTTTCTGGATAGGATCCATCTCCCCTTAAATCATGAACTGTATAAGGAGAATGAATGAAAGAGTTATTTTAATACACATACTCTATTGTTAGGATGGAGAGAATAGGGTACTGCACAACTGGAAAAGAGTGGAGATTGGAAGTGCAGTCAGGGTTAGTATTGGTATTAAAGTTTATCAGCAAACTAATATACACTTTTCTTTGGGCAGACTATAGAACATTTTTAATCTTTATTATTATTTTTTTTTGGTATTTGTGTAAAAGTGCTTCCACATACATATAATTTATATTCACTTAATAAAAGATATCTAGTGAGCATACAGCAAGATTCAAAAATCCTTAGTACACCCCTTTATACAAGGCTACAAAATGTCTGAAAAAGAGCATTTTTACAAATCCAAGATCGAGAAAATATCACCTGAGAAAATGGCACATCCAGATACTTCTAGTCTCACCCTCACTGTTCAACAATTAATAAAAATAATTACTAAATGTATTCCCCAACCTGAAACCTCTCCTCTAATGTTTACTCACAGTTGCCATGTATATATGAGCACATTAATCTATAACCTACTGCAAACTCATTCAATCTCTCAGTTGCCATTTTACTACCACAGCTTGTGCTATAGACTCTTTAACTTCTGAGATCCGTTTCACCAAATTATCAAAATTCCATCTATCTGACTTTTTAAGCTTCTCCTCTTTTTATTCTGAAACTCTTTCCAAACTTTTTTTTACCCAGTTATGGGGCATTTCTCCATTATACACCATCAACCCTGTCCTTTTCCATATCATTCCAATTAATCTTCTTACAATTCCTGCTGCAATTTGAATTTCTACTTTTTCTTTCATTTAATTCTCATATGGTACACTTTCTGTACCCCAAATAAACAAAATTCATAAATGTATGGGAAGCACATTTTAAATAACCTACACAACAGTTCTCTGGCCTGTTTGATATTCACTTAACTTTCTACATAATTGCCACATTTGCATTTCATACACACCTCCTTCTCCATATCTTCTCCACCCATCTTTAAAAATCCTGAAGGGTGCGCAATTCCAGCTATGGATCATTCTCTAGCATGCATCTCCAAATGGTCCAATTTTCTCTAACACTTTTGCCATCTGCCATACATATTCCCACAGATTATAAGTCTACCAAATAGCTTCTTCCCTTATCTATTGCCTCCATAACGTGTCTATAATCTCCATCAATACCTCTATCACTAAATGTTTGTAGAAATATCCTACCTTTGCCATCTTCAACCCTTCCCTGCCCCCCCCCCAATCTACCACAATATACTTCCCTTTCTTCTTTCTACACCTTCTTTCCCTGTTTTTGTCCATTTTCTGGATATTTTGGTAATTAATCTTCTATAGAAGAAAAAAAGCAATCTTCTTGCACAACCCTAAACCTTTCTTGCGCCTATGAAAACTCCAACTATTTCTCTCCCTTGTCTTCCTGTACAACAATAGCCTAATATTTTTATGCCTAGACTTTATCATCTATATACTATGTGCTCTTTTTCTAATAGCGGCTCTCTCCAGTTATGTTTTAATATCTTATTTCCTAATCAGGCTTCTCTGCCAACATACTTTTCTGTATTGCCTTAATTGTATTTATTTCTAACATTACATACTTTCATGTTAGCTTTTCACCTATTCTTCCCCACAAAACTCAATCCAAATTTGCATTTTCATATGTTGTACCAACTCGATGTCATAATGTTTCCCCAAAAAAATCAGGTGTACCCAACCCTCTACTTGTCTATCTAGTCTTAAGCTATTATTAATAAATCTGTCCTTTCCACCTTTTCAAAGAATCCTCTAACAAACTCTTTGAATCTCAGCCACTGCATTTTCCTGTAATCTAATCTATGTATCTACCTATACAAGTTATGTGGGATAAAATTAAGGACTGCACCAGGTCTACTCTACTCATCAAACTGCTAGCATTTTCTAACAAAGTATGCAACATCTTGATAATTTTATGTTTAAGATATCTTTATTTCTTCCCCTTGATTTCTTTTTCTGACTCATATTCTTTTAATTCTAAACATGTCTTCTCACCTCCTTCCCATGGTAATGCTACTGCATCCTTACTTATCTCCACAGTTTTCAGTATTACTGATTTTTCACTGTGAAACTGTAAGTCAGATGCATCCACAAACTCTGTAAAGATCTATATCGCTAAAAGAGTACAGGACATTTTTGTCAGTTGAACTCTCTTTTTTTATGTGAGTTACTTAAGCCGATAGGGCTGCTTTCTGTTTTACCTTTTCCATTTTGTTTTCTGTTTTGAGAAATCTGCTTGGACTGGTGTTTTATTCTGCATGGCAGATAGATACTAAATTAAACAGACAGCCCATTTCACCTATTTTTCAACAGATAATCTGTTTCTTGAGTGATACTTAAAACACAGTGTATATTTGTGGCCTTCTCATTTCTAATATCCCAAGGCCTGCAAAAACTAGAAGCAGTGTTGGTGACTCCTTGCTGGTGAGAAAAGTAATCTCATTTTTGTCCGTGAGTTCCTTAACCTGATGGAACTGCTTTCTGTTTTACCTCTTCCCTTTTATTTTCTGTTTCTAGAAATCTGCTTGGCCTAGTGTTTGTCTTCTTTGTGGCAGAGAGACACTTAAATTATGCAGACTGCACATTTTACATGCTTTTTTCATTGGATAATTTGTTTTGTGAGTGACACTTAATTACAAATAGTGTATCTGTGGCCTTGTCTTTTCTGATATAACTCAAGGCCTGCAAAAACTATAACCACTGTTGGTGACTCACTGGTGGTTATTTCCCTACCCACCCTTCCATTTCTGATCTGCTTTTTAGACTTGGAGATTTTTAAGCTGCTCCCCCTTACTGTAAAGTGAGCTTTATAAGCTCCTCCCTTTCTAGACTACTGTTAATATTTTGAGTTATTTATTGGCCTTCCCGTGTGCTTATTTTGAAAAAAGTGCATTTGCTTCTCATTGTATGTTCTACTGAAATACTCCCTCTGAATTCATTATCTAGCTAGCTGTTGGATAAAATAGTACATTTTCTACAGTCTAACAAGCTCACTTCTGTGTTTTTTCATCAAGAGAATAGAGGGTTTTCCATATAGTGGCAATGGGTGGTAACTTGGTCGGTATAGGTTGGGGAAGCAATAGACATTCCTGCATGTAGTTGTTTTATTGACCAGAAGGCATATTAATCAGGCTACCTTGTTTTTACTGTCTATAAATTCTACATAATTGAGTAAATTTTGGTTCGTTTCTACAAAACAAAGTATTTTTATTGAATAATCACACTTTTATAAGCTGTTTAAAATGCACTGCTATGTTAACTCATTCACTCCAATGGAGCTCAGGATGTTTGCACTGTAACCTCCAATGGGCAGACCCTAAGCCTTTTGACAGAATCAAATTATGTCCTTACATTTCAAACAAATGTTCATATCTCTGGAGCCATAGGGGTATTGAAAGACGTATAAATGTCAAACTCTTCAGCAGAAACTATTTTTGTAGTGATAGTATTCTATAGATTTTAGGTCTTAAAGCAAATTTTAAAAGTCACAGTAAACACAGTGACTAATACATTTGTAGTATTTTGTAAACAACTTACAATATCTTGCAACCACTCAAGTTACACACATACTGTCAGTAGCATTTTATTCATCCAGCTGAGAGCTTTCATACGAGGCTAAGGAGTTCTGTCAGTGTTACTTGGTTGTTGAGATATTTAGAAAAATGTGAAAATTATATATATTTAAATTAATATCATAAAACAACAGTTAATATATATTCACCTGCACTAGACAGAAGTCAAATATTAATGCAGTTGTGCTTGCTATTGTGTAAGTTTTAAGATGAAGTCTTTTAAAACCTTGTACATAGCATGGTTTTGGAATTATTGATGCAAATATGAACAGGCAATATATGACGCCTAGAGGTGTCAGTAGGAGTTAACTGCAGACGCACCTACAGGCATCACTCGGATGTAATGAGTGTATTGCCTTTCCTTAGATTTAAGTTTGTTTGTTTGTGGGATCATATCAGTCCTGACATTCCTACTGTGTTTTTACATTAGGAGGACTAGGATTATTCATCCAGCGGTAATAGGTGTTTGCCTGATTTATCTCAGTTGAGAAGCAGTGCTGTTATAAGTTCAGCACATTTGCACAGATCTACTCACTGTGCAAGTGCCCCATACAGATGCAAGCATCTAGAAACAAATTATCCCTTTAGAACTGCCCATACACTGTAAAGCAGTAAGTACCTTGTACACTGACAAACTTAGAGCAGCTAGTCATACAATGAGTGGCAATACTGTTAAATTTAGTATTTTATAGCATAGTCTGCATCTAGCCCCTTCCCAAAAAAGCACTCTTAATAGCCTTCTGTTAACTCCTGTATGCCACACCCTTGTAGCTCATCACTTAGGGGACCAGACAACATGGATATGCAATTTCTTAATTTCTCTTCAGCCAGCTTGGTGGACATGGCTATATTGAGACAATGTAGCAATTGTCTCATGTTTACTGACAGCCACTATGCATGAGGTACACAAACACAATCTCACTGGATGCTAAACTCTCATATAGAAGCACACATCAGGTTGGCAAAGCCATACACACAGCACTCCCCACACATAGCACACAACACGACCAACATAAGCTGTATCACTTAAATGCAATCTTCTTAAACAAAAAAGTCCTCCTAGAATACTTATCAGCAAAGATTATCCTCAGCAAACCCAAAAGCACTCAAAAAAAGCAACACCTAGCCACATACATACATACAGCCTCATTCAGTGAAGCCCAAAATACAAAACCTATAGGGCAAGCAAACATATTTCCTGGGGCTCTAGTCATAGGGACTCCATTGTAAGACATACTGATGCCCCTCTAACCAGGCTGAACAAGAAGAAGATCACAGTTATTTACCTATCTGGTGCCAGGATCTGCTAAATTATGCATGCAGTGAAGTCACTGCTCCACAGGTACCAGTATGATTCTATCACTGTCCATGCAGTTGTAAATGACCGGAGAAGTACCTTCGTAGACTATATGAAGAGAGATATTATAGAGCTTGCTGACTATATGTCTCAGGCTAGTATGAGCCTAACACTGAGCAGCATATTACCTTCCCCAGGAATGGTGCCACAATAGCAACAAAAGATGATTGATTTTAGCAACTGGTTAAGTTCCTGGTGTCATTCTAAGAGGATCCAATATTTGTCAGTATGGGAAGTCATGGTTAACAAACCATGCCTTGCCAGGGATGATCTGCACCTGTTCCCTCTAAGTTTTTGAATACTGGCTAAAATGTTACTCTTCCCCACAGAGCCTTTTTTAGGCAATGGCAAATTGACAAACCTACCGACATAACAAAATCAATTCAACTAAACCTCAAAGTGTTACTGCTTAATGCTCGAAGCCTAAAAAGAAAGCTAAACTCCCTCCAAACCCTCCTCACCTTAGAGAATATATACATCTGTGCAGTTACTGAGACATGTTTAAAGTTTCAGAGAGTACCCCAGCAGTGCAAGGTTCACTTTTAGACCGGTAGGTGCACAGACAGGGACTAAAGGTGGAAGTGTCTCGATATACACATCAATAAGAAGCAGACCTCCAAGTTAGTCAAACAGGATGATGAGCTGGTGTATCTCCACGTGCAGGTCACCAAGGACAAAATCCCATACCATATCCTAACAATCTTTAGGTCAACTACTACGTCCGATGACATAGCGCACACTTAAACCTATTGGAGACAATCACCATCCAACCTAACACCTAACACCTTATTTATGAAGGGCTTAAATTATTATTTTATAGACTGGGAATTGTACAGAGCCCCAAATCTGAAGGCCAGAGATTCCTGGACTTTGTAAATACAATCAGCCTTAACCAGTTAGTGCGTACGCCCACTAGACTTTCCAACATACTGGATTTCATACTCACAAATATGGAAGAATGTTGCATCACCCCCATTGTCACATCCTATCTGGTAAGGTCTGACCATAAAGCTGTCTCCTTCAAAGTCAAAATCAAATCAGTTTGTTAACCCATAAAAAACAGTAACTGTTAAGAACTATTCCAAGGCACACTACCTATTATTAAGTGAAATTTTGTCAAAATTCAGTGCTCCTACAAATCCAGAAAACATAGCAGCCTATGCAGAGTTGTTTACAGAAACTATGTACAAATATGTCATTGGCTGTATAAAAGCTGCTGTACCTACCAGAAGTAATCTTAAAACTAACTCCAAAAACAAACCACCCTACTATCATCAAGATTTAACAGATTATACAACAAAAGGAAAAAAATTATGTCTATAATCCCATAGAGATAAGAACTCTCTCATCAAAATAAACAGATGGCAAAGAGGGCTAATTAAGTCCAATAAATTAAATTTTAAGGTCAAGATAGCCTCCCAGCAAAAGGCAACCATAAGGCCTTCTTCAGCTATGTCAGAAACGTCAAAGTGTGCTGAACTGGTGGTTAATGGTGCCACATTCACTGACCGGGCAATATAGCAAATGTGCTGTCTGACAAATTCAGTTCCAGCTTTACTCCCCACTAACCCTCAGCTACCTCCCAAGAAATACCTTCAAAGATAACCCGTCCAGTTATAAATAGAGAGTATGTCCTGGCTGCGCTCACTAAGGCCAAGAACACAGCCTCAGTGGGCCCCAATAATATTCCAGGATTCCTCCTGAATAGTCTAAAACATGACCAACCAGGGCCACTGGTGTTACTATTTAACTATAGTCTTAAATCAGGCTTCATGCCATAAGAATAGAGAGCTGCAACAGTCATCATTCTTCAAATGGGCATACCATCCACAGATCCTGGAAACTACAGACACATTAGTTTGACTAGTCTTATATGAAAGCCATGTAAGGAATTATCATGGAAATGATTAAAAAAAACATAGGAGACCTACAGACACTTGATCCATCACAGCTTGGCTTTGTCAAAGTAAGATCATGCTTACTGAACCTGTGGACTTCTTTGAGAATGTCACCTTAGCAATGGGTGATGAGGGTAAAATAGTGCATGCTGCCTATCTTGACATGGCTAAGGCATTTGATACAATAACCCACTCTGGCATTGTTAACAATCATATGAAATTAGGCATAAACCCCTATATAACATGCTGGATAGACAGCTGGCTCACAGATAGGACCCAGGAAGTTAGTACTGTTGACACCACCTCCTCAAAGAGGCAGTCACCAGTGGAGTCTCTCAAGGCTCTATGCTGGGCCTGCTCTGCAATCTCATCTACTTCTCAGAAGCAAAGGCTAATTTCAAAGGCCTCTGGCTGTCCAAGTTTTAAGATGATTGCAAACTGGGAGCAATCATAGAATCTCCCCAAGAAGATCTCTGGTTTGATAATAATTCTCTAATTGCTAATCTACCTTCACGTTTTATTATACCTACCCATTTTTGCAACCATTTCTTAACATACAATAATTATAAAAATCTTATCTTTTTCTCACTATTTGTACTAAAATCACTATACCAACTGATCATAAATTATGCTTGTTATTTTTTTTCTTTTATAATTTGATTCATAGGTTCATAGGTTGGTACTAGGCTATCGGCCCTAGGGCCTATACAAGCCTAGCCATAACAATTCCCTGGCTATTTCTTCCCACACTATTTACTTCTCTGGACCCCTGTCTAGCAGGGCAACTGACATGATCACCGGGGTGAATTTCCTTTCTCCCATCCAATCATCAAGATTCCTTTTAAAGATGGTCAAAGAGGCACTCTGCTTGACATGTATGGGCAGTCTATTCTAGAGTCTGGGGAGTCTCTGGCTCAGGAACCTATCTCTGCAGCATGTTCTGTTTATTGTGATGACAAGGTTTAGATCCCTGGAGCATGTGGCTCTGAGGGATTGGGATTTCTTTAAGTGTAGCATGTCCAACAGCTCTGGGTTTGACATGGCCTTGTATGTTAAGCAGAGATCACCTCAGAGTAGACAATATGCGACAGAGTATAGCTGGAGTTTTTTAAGGCGGTCAGCATAGGGCATCTGCTTTAGGCCTGTGATTCTTTTAGTGAGGTATTTCTGTGGCCTTTCCAGTTGTTGCAGATGTCTTGAGAGTTACACACCAAATGGGGCATTGTATTCTATAATGGGTCTAATGAGGGATGAGTACAGTGGGACAATGACCTCTTTTTTTCTGGATGAAAAGCCCTTAGTGATGAGGTGTGCCACATAGAAGGATTTCCTGACTATTGTGGTGATGTGGTTATTGATGGTGAGACCACTGTCCACCTGTGTCCCTAAGTCTCTTATCACACTTTCGGTGTTTAGTGTACTGCTATCTATGTGGTAATTCTCTCACCCTCTCCTCCTCCCAACAATCTCAAATATATGTGAGAGATGCAACTATACAGATAAACTGGAAGCTGAGCTCTCTCAACCAAGGACTGGCACAGTCAGTCAGGAGGAGGAGAAGGAAACCACACACACACCATAAATTCAGTCTCACATAGATCTATCGTATCAGCAAACCAAACACATAAACACACAAAAACATACTCGGAGGCTCTAAATAAAAATCTGCCAAAGCAGCAGACACCTCCAAACCAGACATCCAAGCAACCGCTACCCCACAACAATACCCACATATCACATATTTCACAAAGTCAGTGTGCCACACAGTCACAGCCCTTAAGGCTAAACAACACACCTAATACACTTGTAATAAGTGACTATTGTCAGACACACTGACGTCCCACTCACCAGACTGAACAAGGAGAAGGTCACTGTAAGCTGCCTGTCAGGTGCCAGGATCCACCACATAACACAAGCACTCAGGTCACTCCAAAGCAAGTACAAATATGACTCCGTCATTGTCCATGCTGGTGTGAATGACCTGAGACGCACCTCCCTGGACTATATGAAAAGAGACATAGAGGAGCTCTCTGATCATGTAGCCCAGGCCGGTATGACCATGACCTTGAGTAGCATCTTGTCCTCAGCAAGAATGATGCCACAGTATAAAGATAAAATGATCAATTTTAACAATTGGTTAAAGTATTGGTGTCATTCAAAGGGGATCCAGTGTCTGTCAGCCTGGGATGACATGCTCGACAAGCCACGTTGCTTCGCTAGGGACGGCTTGCACCTGTCACCTCTGGGCTTTCGAATACTGGCTAAGGCTCTTGCCACTCCCATAGTGCTTTTTTAGGCAAGGCTCAAAAGACAAACTCACCTCCACAGACAACACAAGGAAAAAAAAACTAAGGGTAATGCTGCTCAATGCCAGAAGTCTAAACCTCAAGATGCATGCACTCGAGGATCTCCTCACTATGGAGAATATCGATATCTGTGCAGTAACATAAACCTGGTTCAAGGCTCCTGAGAGTAGCCCAGCACTACCAGGTTATACCTCATACCATGCTTTTCAGCCCCAAAACTCAGACCGAATCACAAAAGGAGGGGGTGTATCCATATTCATCAAAGATACCCACACCTCCAGGTTAGTGGCACTGCACGAAGCATCGGAGACCATCCATGTGCAACTAACAGTGGGCAAAACTGCCTTTCAGTTTGTAGCCTGCTACAGACCACCCTCCCAAACTCAGGAACCACACTCAGCATTCCTGAGAACACTGGAGAATATGAAGGTCTCTCCAAACAACATAATATTGTGTGACTTTAACTACCCAAACATTGACTGGGAAAACTACTCAAGCCCCAACACCCTAGCCCAACAGTTCCTAGAATTTATAAAATCAAATGCTATGGAACAACTGGTCACCAACTTCACAAGAGGAGACAACATATTGGACCTGGTCATCACCAACATGGGGACTCTATGTTCCACACCAGAGGTAAACCCCTCATTGGTAAGATCAGACCATAAATTAATCCCACTGGGCATCCATATCCCATCCCCACCCCCAGCCAAGGAAACCACGGTGAAAAATTTCTCAAAAGCAAACTTCGCACTTCTCAAAACTGAGGTGGAATCCTTCAAATCCCCTGGGCCAGTGAAAAATACTGCCCAAACCTCAGAATCCTTTACAAACACATTCTATGGACACCTACAGGAATGCATGGATCGTGCTATCCCAAATAAAACCAAGACTCACTCCTGCAAAGGCAGGAGACCTGTCTGGTGGACCCCGCCCATAAATAAGCTATACAACAGAAGGAGGAAGCTACTACATGATAGAGCAAAATCCCAAAAAGGGAAGGCATCACTGATCAGTACTAGCAAGCAACTATGATCCCTCATAAAATCATCTAAGGCCAGCTTCGAAAGAAAAATTACACAAGACGCTAAAGATAATCACAAGGCTTTCTTTAGTTATGTCAGGAATCTGGGTGGCAACTCCCAGATATGCTCTGAGTTAGTGCAAAATGACAAAAAATACACTGAACCCACAGACATTGCCAACATCCTGGCAGACAGGTTCAGTGCAAACTTCTCTCCCCTTCCCCCCCAAAAGAGCAAATGTCCATCCCAACAGAATGTAGCCTCCCTGACATCACAGATGCACAGGTGAAAGCTGCCCTCTCAAAAGCAAATAACACAGCATCAATGGGACTGGACGGTGTCCCGGGCTGCGTCTTACACGAGCTCCAAGAAGAACTGAACCCTCACATAAAATCACTGTTCAATCTCAGCCTTACTGCAGGATATGTACCCAACGAATGGCGTACAGTAACAGTGGTCCCACTCCACAAAGGTGGTGCCACAGCGGACCCCGGTAACTATCGCCCCATAAGTCTGACTAGTCTGGTCTGCAAAGCTATGGAGCATATCATCATGTAACTCATAAACAAAGACATTGGGAACCCCCAGACACTGTATCCTACCCAATTCGGCTTTATTAAGGGCAGATCTTGCCTCTTAATCCTAGTTGACTTCTTTGAAACAGTTACTAAGGCCATAGATGAAGGGAAGGTAGTCCACACAGCCTACCTGGACCTCGCAAAAGCCTTCGACACAATACCTCACTCGGGCATCATAAATAAGCTCACCAGCTTAAATATCAACCCCTATGTCACAAGATGGGTTGCAAACTAGCTCAGGGATAGAACCCCCATGGTCAGAATTGCAGGTGCCATGTCAGACTCAAAACCAGTTACAAGTGGCATCTCACAAGGCTCAGTCCTGGGAACTCTCTTGTTTGGTACATACTTCTCTGAGCTACAGGCTAACACGGGAGGACTATGGCTGACCAAGTTCACAGATGACTGCAAACTGGGAGCCATAATCGACTCTCCAGCTGACACAAGCATCCTCCAAAAAGGTCTCACAGAGATGGATACCTGGTGCCAGAGCCATGGCCTCCAGCTAAATGTCAAAAAGTGCATAGTCATCCCCTTTGGGAAAAACAGTGTCCACAAATTACCACATATGTGGTAATCCATTAAGTATGGAAGAAGTAATTAGGTTTTTGGGGACCCAAGTAGATAGTAATCTTTCCTTTGACAATCATGTTGCCAAAGTGGTTAGAAAGACCTTCTATATAGCCCACCTTATCAAGAAAGCGTTCACATCTAGATCAAGAGAGGTCATCAGCCCCTCTACTCATCACTCATCAGGCCCATAATTGAATACAGTGTCCCCTTTGGGATGTACCTTACCCGACACCTGCAGAAACTGGAAAGTCCCCAAAAGCACCTCACCAAGAGGATCAAGTGCCTCAAACAGATGCCCTATGCAGTTTGGCTAAAGAAACTCCAGCTCTACTCAGTTGCTTACCACCTACTCAGAGGTGACCTATGCCTGACATATATAGCCATGTCCAACCCAGAATTAATGGACATGCTCCACCTCAGGAAATCCAAATCCCTTAGAGCTACATGCTCCAGGGACTTAAACCTCAGCATGGCAATAAATAGGACATGCTGGAGGGACAGATTCATATCCCAAAGGCTCCCCTCACTCTGGAACAGGATCCCAATCCATGTTAGGCAGAGCCCCTCACTGACCCTTTTCAGGAGAAATCTTGATGAATGGATGGGGGATTGTAAGTTTACTCCTGGGATCTCTTCTATGTCCTTGCTAGACAGAGGCACAGTAAACTAACTTTAAAAGGGCTATCTTCTGTGACCTTAACTAATCTAAAAGGGAGGCGAAAGCCAAACACACTCTGGCTATTCTTATAAATGCCCTAGGGCAGATAGCCTAGTATCAACCTATGAACCAGCCTATGAACCTATGAATTCATGTGTATATGTATTTTCCCAAAGGGAATAACTATACATTTCTTGGCATTGAGCTTGCATCCATGGTTCTGGCACCAAGCATCTGTTTCTGTAAGGCCCTTTTGTAGAGTATCCATATCATTTGGGTATTCAATAATGGCTCCCAGTTTGCAGTTATCTGTGAACTTTGTTAGCCAGGGTCCCTTAGTGTTCGCTGAGGTACTCCACTTGTCACTTGTCTGGAGCTGGATTTGGAGTCAGCTACTTTTACAGTGTGGGTTCTGTCAGTAAGCCAGTTGGCAACCCATCAAGTGATGTAGGGATTAATGTCCAGCTTTGTAAGTTTATCTATGATTCCAGACTGGGGGATGGTGTCAAAGGCCTTGGCAAGGTCCAGATATGATGTGTGGACTGCCTTAGCCTCGTCCATGGCTCTGGAGACTGATTCGAAGAAGTCAATCAGGTTCAGGAGACAAGATCAGCCCTTCACAAACTCAAACTGGGTGGGGTCCAGTGTTTTAATGTTGCCAATGTCTTTGTTTATAAGTTCCATGAGCAGATTGCAGATTTTGTCTGCTAAACATTTTGTGTAATTTGGTGTTTTTCTTCCTGGGCATCTCCTGAAAAGGGGCTTTTGTCCAGTCAGTTTTCCATGTTCAACAAATGTCAGTAAATAAAATACATAAAAATAAATAAACTGTAAACAAGTCCTTATGGGTCAGAGTTGTGTTTCTTAGTATGGCAATCTGTAACAACTCATGTAATTCATGACAAGCCTTCTACAGTCATTGCACTTCAGCAGCTTTGTTTGGGGTGGTGAGGGAATAGGAGCAATCAACCACAAGCTTCTGTTCTAAGCTGAGAATGAATTATAGTATATAGTTCATAGGTTCATAGGTGTGTACTAGAATAATGGCCCTGGAGCCTTTACAAACCTAGCCCATAGGATTACCCAGACATCGTGTCACTGGGCCTTAGTTCCCAGTGCCTCTATCGAGTAGAGCCACTGGAGTGATCCCCTGGGTGAATTTTCTATTTCCCATCCACTAATCAAGGTTTTTCTTAAAGAGGGCCAGTGAGGTGCTCTGATTGACATGTATGGGAAGTCTATTCCATAGCAAGGACAGTCTCTGGGTTATGAACCTGTCCCTCCAGCACATTCTGTTGATTGTGGTAATGAGGTTGAGGTCACTGGAGCATGTGATGCAGAGGGATTGGGATTTCTTTAGATGTAGCATTTCTAACAGAGCTGGATCGGACATGGCTTTGTATGTCAAGCAGAGATCGCCTCTAAGTAGCCGATATGTGACAGAAAATAGTTGGAATTTTTTGAGTCTGTCCATATAGGACAAGTGTTTAAGGCCTAGGATCCTCTTTGTGAGGTACTCTTGTGGCCTCTCCAGTTATTGCAGGTGTTTAGTGAGGTACTTGCCAAATGGGGCATTGTACTCGATGATTGGCCTAATGAGGGGAGAGTAGAGGGAGACAATCACCTCTTTTTTCCTGGATGCAAAACCCTTGGTAATGAGATGTGCCACATAGAAGGACTTTCTGACCACAGTGACATTGTGGTGGTCAAAAGAGAGGCTGCTGTCAACCTGTGTTCACAGATCTCTTATAACACCTTCTGTGTTCAGTGGACTACCATCAATGTGTAATTCATGGGAACCAGGTTTTTCCCAAAGGGGATGACGACACATTTTTTGGCATTGAGCTTAAATCCATGGTTCTGACACCAGTAGTTGGTCTCAGTGAGACCTATCTCTAGGATGTCAACATCACTTGGCGAGTTAATAATAGCTCCCAACTTTCAATCGTCTGCGAACTTTGTCAGCCAGAGACCCTTTGTGTTGGCCTGGACTTCAGGGAAGTAGGTATCAAACAGGAGAGGTACTAGGCCCAAACACTGTGGGACTCCACTCTTGACTAGTTGGCAGTCTGACTTGGAGTCTGCTACTTTCACACTGTGGGTTCTATCTGTGAGCCAGTTTGCAACCCACCTAGTGATATAGGGGTTGATGCCTAGCTTAGTGAGTTTTTCTATGATTCCTGAATGGGGAATGGTATCAAATGCCTTGGCCAGATCAAGGTAGGTTGCATGAACCACCTTGCCTTCATCCACAGCTCTGGTGACTGATTCAAAGAAGTCGAACAAGCTGAGCAGGCATGATCTTCCCTTCACAAAACCAAACTGTGTGGGATCCAGAGTTTGGAGATTCCCTATATCCTTGTTTATTAGGTCCATTATGATGTGTTCCATAGTTTTGCATATCAGACTCATTAGGCTAATGGGGCAATAGTACCCAGGGTCTGTAGTCACTCCTCCTGTGTGGTGAGGGATGACTGTAGCAATGCACCTTTCAGTAGGGACAAAGCCTGAGGTGAGGCTGTGATTGAACAGGGCACACAGGTGAGGTGCCAGTTCACTTTGTAGTTCATGTAGAACACAGCCAGGGATATTGTCAGGCCCCATGGAAGCTGTATTCTTGGCCTTGGAGAGAACTATTTTAACCTGTGCAACAGAAATACTGGGTGCCTGTCAATCTACTGGTATTGTGATTGGTCCTTTGGGGGAGGGGGGTTATGATGGAATTTATGTTCAAATAAAAGCTGCAAACATGTTGCTACTCCCTAATCCAAAATGACCCTAGAAGTGAGCAGCCCATAAAAATATGTCGTCATCTATATGTTGTCTGTTACTAGAATAGGAAAGACTATCATGCTTCTTATCGAAATAACTCCTTATCTGACATTTTTGATATCTCCAATTCTCAAAATAGTAACAATAGAGCTCCTAACTATATAAAAGAAGGTAACCTCACTATAAGAAATCATAACCATCTAACTGGTTCTGCAATATACATATTTCCCACCCTCCTCAGTAAAAATCATAAAAGATAATTCTGCAAAATATCTTTCTAAAGGGCTTCCCTAAAACTACTGTTATATTACATGACTTCATTGTAAAGGCAACAGGTGCAAAAATCTACCCAACTTAAGAAACTACAAGCAGTAGACAGCCTTGTACAGCTAGCAAACAATCCTATCACATTAAACCAACTTTCAGGAAACTATGCTACTTTATATCTCAATGTTACAAATGTTGGATACTGTTGCTCCAGCATCTCTCTTCTTACTAACACACTAAAGGACCAGTGCCTTGTTCTCTTTTATTGGTCTTTAAAAAGGCAAAGATTGTCTCCAGAAATTGTAATACAGTGAATATAAAAAGTTTACACACCTCTGTTAAAATGTCAGGTTTTTGTGATATAAAAAAATAAGACCACAATAAATCATTTCAAAACTTTTCCCACCTTTAATGTGACCTATAACCTGTACAATTCAATTGAAAAACAAACAAATCTGTTAGAGGAAAAATATAAAAAAATAAAAAACATACAATACGCTGGTTGCATAAGTGTGCACACCCTTACACTAATACTTTGTTGTGTGTGCACGTCCTTGAACTAATATTTTGTTGAAGCACCTTTTGATTTAATTACAGCATTCAGTCTTTCAGGGTAGGATTCTATCAGCATGGCACATCTTGACTTGCAATATTTGCCCACGCTTCCTTGCAAACACACTTCAAATCTGTCATATTGTGAAGGCCTGTCTTAAGCACAGCCCTCTTCTGGTCATCCCACAGATTTTCTATTGGATTTAGGTTTGGGCTCTGGCTGGGCCATCCAAAAACTTTAATTTTCTTCTGGTGAAGCCATTCTTTTGTTGATTTGGATGTATGCTTGAGGTCATTCTCGTGTTGAAAAGTGAAATTCCTCTTCATCTTCAGCTTTCTAGCAAATACCTGAAAGTTTTGGGCCAAAACTGACTGGTATATGGAACTGTTCATAATTCCCTCCACCTTGACTAAAGCCCCAGTTGCAGTGAAAGAAAAGCAACCCCAAAGCAGGTTACTCCCACCACCATGCTTCACAGTGGGGATGGTGTTCTTTTGGTGATGCAAAGTGTTGTTTTTGCACCAAATGTACCTTTTGGAATTGTGGCCAAAAAGTTCGACCTTGATCTCATCAGACTATAACACATTTTCCCACATGTTTTTGGAGACAATGTATTGTTTTGCAAATTTTAGCTGGGCATGGATGTTTTTATGTGTAAGAAAGTGCTTCCGTCTTACAACCTTACCCCATAGTCCAGACATATGGAGCAAGGAGAGATTGTTATCACATGTAGTATACAACCAGTACTTGCCAGAAATTCCTGAAGCTTCTTCAATGTTGCTGTAGGTCTCTTGGCAGCCTCCCTGACCAGTTTCTGTCTTGTCTTTTCATCAATTGTAGAGGGACATCCAGTTCTTTACAACATCACTGTTATCCCATATTTTCTCCACTTTTTGATGACTGTCTTCACTGTGTTCCACGGTATATACAATGCTGTGGAAATTTTTTGTACCCTTCTCCTGACTGATACCTTTCAGCAATGAGGTCCCTTTAATCAGGGGCGGCCCGTGCTATTGGACTGCCGGACTGCAGCCCCCCCCCCAGCTGTAAAAAAAAGAAAGAAAGTAATAGAAAGTAAAATAAAATAAAATAAAATACAAAGAAAGAAAATTAAAAAATGATCTCAAGTAGCAGACCTTCGCGCATACACACTAGCAGCATTTCTGATATCCAGACTGCTGCTGAACCAGTCTGGAGCATGCGCAGACTGTCTGAGCAGCAGTCCAGATTAAGAAGCATTCAAGTGCAGAGATACCAGAAGTCTATGCAGTCGTAACTGCATAGACTGTCACTGGAAAGGGATCGGACTCAGACTGCAATGTCGACAGGCTGGGAGTCTCATCGGGAAAGGACATCTCGCAGGGCTTTCTAGTGCTCCAATGAACGAAGCTATAGAAGGATTTAGTGCTGCAATGAATGGACCTGTCCCAGGGTGTGTGTGTGTGTGTGTGTGTGTGTGTGTGTGTGTGTGTGTGTGTGTGTGTGTCTGTGTGAAATGCCTTAGGTGCTACATGGTGGTGGGTAGAGAATAAGGCTTGAACCCTGGGCCCAGGTGGCAAGAGCCTGAATTCCCTACCCACCACCATTTGTAAAAATGTTGCATATTTTTCCCTCATAATTGTTCTGTTCCTCATAAAATCTGTGGTTTCTGTATGTTTGTGTCCTTGCAAAGCCAGTAGTGCATGGGGGCAGTGGTAGCATTGTTGCCTGACAGCTGCATGTTCGCCGGTTTGATTCTTGGCTGGGGTGCCTTACCTTCTGTGTGGAGTCTATATGTCCTCCCTGTTTTTGTTTCCTCTAGTGTCCTCCCATCTTACAAAGACATGTCTGTCCGGAGTGTTTCTCCCTGGGCCTCTGCTAAAAAATAGCTTTTGTTCCAAGTCAGATTATCCTGGTTAACAAATGTTAAAAAATGACATGCATTTGAATATCAGACTTCATATTCTTCAGAAAGTGCATGGTAACACAAAAGCTTTTATTCTAGCAATTTTCTAAGTGTATAAGATGGATATTTGAAATTTGTCCCTATTTTTGGGATTGAATTCCCCCATTATTGGCTTCATCCAAGTTTTGTGCTAAGGTTGAAAGCTATGGTAAGAACTGAATTCACTGAAAATGTTTGGGGGCTATATTCCCCCATTAGTGGCTTTGTCTGGGTGGTTTTTGCTAAGAGGTTGAGAGCTATGGTGAGAACTGAATTCACTGAATGTTTGGGGGCTGTATTCACCCATTATTGGCTTTGTTCAAGTGTTTTGTGCTAAGAGGTTGACAGGTATGCTATGGTGAGAACTGAATTCACTAAATAGTAACCATTTAAGTTTCCGTCTTCCTCTTTCACAAAACAGCTGATTTGGCATAGTGGTATGTTGCTCTGACAATTTTGCTCAGGGTCCTGGGTTTAAGGCTTGGCAGTGAAATGTATGGTGGTAACACAGCATTTTATTCTAGCAACTTTCCAACATTATACAAGCAATGTTTAAAATGTGTCCCTGGTTTTTAGGCTTTTGTCCCCCCCACAATAAACTTTGGCTTTTCCCAGATTTCTTTGTGCTGCAAAGTTCAGAGATACAACTGATTGAGTAGATTTTACAAGGAGCTGAGAGCTGCAGGGGAGCACAAGTTTAGTGCTGCTTATGCTGAGTCTGCTTGCATCATTAATAGTACAACAGGTAGTATACTTGCTTTTGATGCAGAAGGCTGTGGGTTCTACTCCCACAGTAGATAGATGCATTGCTGATATTGTACTGTGTTGCAAAAGGGGTGGATGCAAAGATACCTAGTAACTATGAACCTGTTATCAGTATGCCATCCATTCCCTATTGCTAGCTTATCATTTTTTAGTGTAAGATAGGCAATGTATTCCTAAAGGGTAACAGGCACTTTATTTGTAGATGAAACACTGAAATACAAAGTTGTTTGCTAGCAGCAACCTCCTCATTAGTTACAGATCTCTTTAATGTGGAATTATTTAGATGACTTTTACTTCTTCAGAGATTGTGCATATGTACTGATACTGGTGGACTGTAGACGTTTGAGTAGACTTTTATGATGGAAATGTTCTGAATCGGGCAGTTTTGTTATTACTGGTGCATGGATTTTGTTGTATTGTTTACTGGAAAATTTTCAAAACAAATTTAAAACACCTTCTAAAACTGTACTGTATTGTACAAGGAATATAATTTTATACAGTCAGGAAGGCATATGAAAGAGCATGTGTATGTTTCGTGTGCAAGGGGCCTGTGATTTGAAAACAGTCCAAACCCAAAGTTAATCTGCCACTGGCAAAATATATTTTCTTTGAATGTGGATTTCAATGCTGTTTCAGTGATTGTGAGTTTTCAAAGACAGAGAAGTTTTAATGCTAAGTCTGTTCTCATTATGAGACTGCATTGCTTTGTTTAGCAGATATGATATCTATTAGTGTTTGCGCTGTAAAATGCAAAATAAAATGTTTAAATGAAGTTCAAATCATCGCAGAAGTAAAGCAGTATGCACATTAGTGTTTATGGTAAATGGGGTGAATTAGCCAAGTAATGGTTCATTGGAATGGCTGTAGGGGGGAAAGCTCCATTCAACCATGATTTTTGAGGGGGGAAGGGCAGCAAACTCAAAGACAGCCCCGGCTGAACAAAACATCTCAACTGTCCAAATTTTTGCAGAATGAATAGATTTTTGCTTCTTATTTTTCATTTGTTCCTCATAAAATTTGTGGTTTTCTGTCAAATAATTTAGGAATGAAGTCACTAAATAATGACAGAGACTGAGTTTCAGACTTCATAACCTTCAGAAAAATGCATGAGCAATTTTTAGTACTGTTTATATGGCCCCCCCCCATATATTTGGCCTTGTCCAGATTTCCTACATTAACAGGTTGAGAGGTACATGCAAATAAATTGTTTTATAGAATTAGGCATATCCAAACCACTCAACTGTCCCTGATTTTGACTCAAAATGTTGCTCTTTCTCTAATAATCCTTCCAAAATGACAATTTTGGAAGAAAACATGGAGGGTTTACAATAAATAAATAACTGTAATAATCAGTTACATATTACTTTTATTTTAGAAATGCATGTAGATTCTTTTATTTTGTCAGCTGCTCAAGTTAGCAATATTAATATTAAAAAGTGTCCCTTCATTGACATGTTCCCAGCTGTATTGTGTGGCTATTTTATAATTTTGAATCACATATTTGGTCCATTTTTCAAAAAATTGTGTTTTTTTTTGGCAAATTAGTGGCAAATCATTAAAGACTGAAGTTAGAAAATAATGACAGACATTTCAGTTTCAGATTTCATACCTTTCAGAAAATTCATACTAATGCAAGACCCACTATTCTATTATCTTTCTAAGTTTATAAGAGCAATATTTAAAAATTGTCTTTATTTTTGGGCCTTTGTCCCACTTCTATGTATGGCTTTGCCCAGATTTCTTGCTCTGAGGTTGAGAGGTATGACAAATGTGTCAGGGCCATCGCAGTCAGCCAGAGACATTTCAAATTGTGACATACCTGTTGCACCCCACTCCCCCATGTAATGACTCTGGATGAGTCCAAGCAAGGCAAGGAGCAGTTATGCAGTGCAAATGTGCAGACTATCCCCCCATCCAAGGTAGACACAAGTACTACAATGGCTTTTCATCTGCCCTTGATTTTGCAGAATGTGCTGGTTTCTGTCATATTTTTATACTGTTGATTTATGCTTATTATTATTCAGAAAGTGCCTTTTGCTCTGTGTTTAAGTAGCAGTGCTTTAATGACTCTGGTAAGCTTGTATGAGATTGTAAGATGCAAGTAAGTTTTAATAAGCATACTGTTAAAGAATTGCTAACATTGAAAGCCTTTCTGTTGTTGCCATGCAGAGAATACTTACATAACTAGATAACATATAAGCCTTGGGTATTGAAATGCATATGACAGTATTTGTAATAAAGGATAGGATTACATTATTTTAAGAGCTCATTACAGGCTTTACCTGCAAACTAAACATGATGCCAATCTATCATGTGTGGTCCATATCCTGTGCAGTAATCCTTTAAGCAATGTATGTTGAGCTTGTTTCCTGTTTGCTTTTCATTCTTTACTTTGATCATGTTTTCCCCATGAAACAAGTAGATAGTTGTTGTCAGGCAGCAGGTCTTTTTTGGATAAGAAACATTTTTACAAGTGGGGGTATCACAGAGATTGCTACTTTCAGCATGTTACTTGGTACTTTAATAAAGCTGAATATAAATTATAATTAGAACTGGAGTACAAGGAGAAGTGGTTTGAGTTGAGTGCTGCTTGTTTCTGACTAGCATTCTAGTAATGCATTTAAAAAGTAATTTATTTTTTCATGCCTCACAACCTTTTTGTTTTCATGTAGATATTAAGTAAGCTGTCATGCAGCCAATGGATTGAAATATGTGTTTTCTTCTACACTTCATTTTGTCTTGATTGGACTCTTATAATGATGGTTTGGCAACCAGGGCAGAGTATTTAATTAAAGTTACAGGTTTTGTGGTTTTGAGCAAATCTCCTCCCATTTCTAGTTGGCCACACCTATTCCCATTGACCCCACCCATTCAGCTGTCTCCTGCAGCCCTCCTTTGATTTGAAGTCACCAGCCGCCACTGCCTTTAATGCTTTGTAAGTTCTCTGTGAACCATGGCTTTTGTTGTAGCAGGCAACTGCGTAAATGTCAGGAAAATCCTATTAGGACAGATGAACTTTTTTGGGGTTAATCAGAGTCTCTTTAATTGATGGCAGGTGTGTACCCAAGAAGACTGAATGTTTTAATTAAATCAAAAGGTGCTTCAAAAAAGTATTAGTTTAAGGGTGTGCACACACAACAAAGTATTAGTTTAAGGATGTGCACACTTATGCAACCAGCATATTGTACATTTTTTTTTATTTTTTATATTTTTCGCCTAACAGATTTGTTTGTTTTTCAATTGAGTTGCACAGGTTATAGGCCACATTAAAGGTGGGAAAAGTTTTGAAATTATTTATTGTGGTCTCTTTTTTTATATCACAAAATAACTGGCATTTTAAGAGGGCTGTGTAAACTTTTTATATCCACTGTAAATGAAGCATTCCCAAGCCAAACACTTCCTATCCTAGACCAAGCTTTGCAAAACATTGATTATGTAGCTAAGGTGCAAGGTTTGAGAGTCTGAGCAAGTTTTTTTTTTTTTCATTTAGGATTTTGTATAATGATTAAGGTGTTTACCACAGATTCACAAGCTACAGGATTTGATTCTCACCTTTTAAGGGAAATTGACTATGCTTAAAAAGGTCTGCAAGGGCAACTAGCCAAGTATTTTCCTATGAACCAAAAGCAACCCAACAGATACTCTGACTTACTTTTCCAGTACCCTCACATCCATGCAAAAGTAACTCTTCCCCTGTTCACTTAAAAGACTGATGGAGTTAAAATATCACTTGTTCCAGTGATATTAGAACTGACATACACAAGAGGAATAAGACATGGTCAGCCTAGAAACTAAAACAAAATAATTCTAACCACCACCAAACCTAACAAATACTACTAGAAGAGCAACTACTTCATTCAAATCCATACACTGAAGAAATAGGCAAACTACTGCTACCAGTAATCCAAAACAGTTTTGAAAGGAAATTAAAAAAAACATAAATAACAGGAAAAATCATAAAAACAAAATACTCTCTCACATCTTTATAACAATATGACTCTCCTACAAGAAGAGTAGACAAATATTATCACTGCCAGTAAACAATATATCACTAATTATTTTCAACCATCTACTTCATCTCAATATAATCCTACAGACTTCACTCAGCTAACACTATACCCATTAGCTGAATATGCAGCAACATTTCATTTAAGAGAGAGATCTCGGTAAAAAAAAAAAAAAATCATACTCCTGAAGAATCTTAAACAATCCTCCTCCAACATCACCCAGCTATATCATATCTATCTAAAAAGAACAGCAAATACAATTTTCAAAACATTAACCTACAAATGCAATCTGCCACCCACAACAAGAATAGTGCATCCAGCCTTAAAATATTCCATCATAATTTCTTGCTTAAAATACCCTATCGCAAAACTATCCAGGACTTAAAAGCCATGTACACTCTCTGCCCACTTGCAAAAACATTTGAAAAGATCCTGTACAGACAAACAATTAAACATAATAATAACTATGGCTTACTATCAAACAAACAACATGATATTTAAATACCTTCAGTACCACTGCCATACTCACTGTAAATGATTCAGTTTTATATACCAATAATGATGCAATTGTCACTGCTGGGATATTTGTAGATATGACCAGGGCTTTCAAAACTGCTAACCACAATAATTTTCTTACAAAAATGAACAAATTTAATTTTGGCCACAACACTATCAAGTTGTTCCAAAGTTACCTGGAGAATAGAACATTCCAAGTCCACACTAACAATCTCTTGCTATCACCTGGCATTCTAACCACCAAATACCATAATATTCTTACATCTCATCCCTTGATGTCATACTGTGTGCAGATGTCAATCTTCTGTTGCAGTCCAGTAAATGCCTTTCTGATCTCCAGAGCAAGCTACACCAGTCTTTCCCTAAGATAAGCAAACAGTGTTATTCTTTCCCTAAGATAAGCAAACAGTGTTATTCTTTCCCTAAGATAAGCAAACAGCGTTATTCTTTCCCTAAGATAAGCAAACAGCGTTATTCTTTCCCTAAGATAAGCAAACAGCGTTATTATTTCCCTAAGATAAGCAACTGGTTTGATTTTTATTACCTTCTAATTAACCACAAAAAGCTAACCTTATTCCATTTACAATCCCTAAAAAACTCCCACATCTACCTCTTATTAACAGCACTGATAACCAAAACATTGTCACCCCTTGTTTTTGAATACAAATATCTAGGACTTAGCTTAGACCCTTTGCTAACATCTTCAAATCATATAGACAGAATAACTAACACAGTACTATCAATTTACAACTCTGCTATAGAATTACTCATTTCCTTTCTCCTTCAGCCAGATTTCCATAGCCAAAAATATTCTTGTTCCAAAATTGGAATACAGTCTTCCTCTGATTAGAGTTTACTCAGCACAAGATTCCCAAATACTTCACATCACAAAAAATAAAATGTGCAGATTTTGCCCTCCTTACCAACAGCAGATCTCACCATTGAAATATCCTACACCATCTAAAATGGCTTCCACTCACTGACAAATCAACTTATATTCTATGTACTTTTATTCAAAAAATGGTTAACATTGGAGTGTGAATTCTTCTGAGACAGAAACTGTCTATCCAAAACCAGGTTTACTCCTTAAGAAGTCCCCAAAGAAAGACATCCCATTAAGGAGACCTCCATATAAAACAGCTACTGGAGATGACTAGGTCCGGCACTATGGAACAGTTTCCCACCTGAATTAATGGGTATGGGATCTCTGTTTCCCTCTCTCTCTTTCTTTAAGTTCAAAAATGCCTTCATTGAGCAGTTGCTCAAGGAAACTGACTGCAAGTGCTTTAGAAAAAATGGTTAACCTCATAATGTGCTATCAAACAGCATACTATATCCAGTAACACAGTCATTATGAAATGCTGAATTGTAACAGCATGCTGCCTCCAGCATTATATTATTTCCCTTCTTGTTAGCCTAAATGTTGTCCTGTTTGTTTCCTGGAATGTTAAATTTCAAAATGGACTTTATGCATATACAGTAAATATTGCAAACATTTGTTTTTTTTACTGTTAACTGTCTCTGCAACATTTCTCTGTACATAAGAGTCTGTAACATGCCTAATGATCTGCAATAAGCATATGCTTGTTACAAGACCCCTTAAAAAACATTTGACTTTGCATTTGTTCATATGTACTGTATGCTTCTTGAGTATTCATGTTGTTTGCTTTTGTTTCTGTAATTTCAGATTGTATTGGCCAAATGTCTTTGGTCCAGCCCACCTACCTGGTTACCAAATAGTAAGTAAATAAATAATAACTAACTGGCACCAGTGCCTGAGAAATATACTTGCTTATCTTGTTGTTATTTAGAAGAAGACATTTAACAATGCCCATGCATATATTTCACATATATGATACATGGCTCTCTCCTTTGAATCTTCAATGCTTGAGGGACATATCATCCCTAGAGCCTGCAGCTCAAATGTATTCCATGAAAACTTAAATAAATGGCTACAGTTCATTTCGAGTTTCAAATGTTGTTATACAACTGGGAATTCAAGTGGTAGGAGTATGGGCCGGATTCATGAAGGCTTGCACGGTGTCTAAGAGTAGTGTAAGACTCCAGACAGCCAATATGTCTGCTGAGCGATCCACGAACAGCCGGCAGGGGCGTGCACAAGAGCTCCTAAAACGACTCTTACACGGACAGTGTTAGGTTATGCAAATTACCTCATTTGCTGCTGAAAGCTATTGCAAATGAGGTAAATTTGCGATCCAGGAAACACTAACCTGTCCGAGTAAGAGTAGTGTTATTTGCAGAAATGTACTCAGTTGGTAACTGGGTACTGTTCTGCAAATAGCAAAACAGAGCAATGGCAGCTCCAAATAAAGGATGCATCCAGTTGAGGAAGCATGCTAATAGCCAAATAAGGCCATTAGCATTTATATGTGTTGAAAAATAATAAAAAAAAATAATCCCCCCGATCTCCGATGTTTGAGCGTAACGCAGTGTTGCGCAAAAGTGTGGTGCTCTAACCCCCCCCCCAAAAAAAAAATAAAAGCCAAAAATAGGCATTTTATCACAAATATCCATCTGCCATGCAAGTGAATGGCAGGCTGAAGACAACGTGGCTACTGAGCAGTGATTGCTAAGGGGGGAAGCTCAGTGTGAGAGATGTAACCAAGCATTAGTAACAGAAAAAAACACTCTGCAGCCAATATCCTACGACAACTGTAGTAGTAAACAAGTTTATTTAAAACATACAAAATCATGAACCACAAATCCACAACAGTACTCCAAGGTCAAGCACTTTCATCAATAGACTTCATCAGAACAATTAAAATCTTGTAAAAACAGCCCTTTTATATTTTCAAGCTGATTTTCATTAGACAAAACAGCCCTTGGAGTTAAAGTGACAGTGTTATTTTAAAACCAACCTAAAGCCTCCAAAACTGTGTATAAAATCCCATAGAAAAATTGAACATTTGGTAAAAACAAAACATAAAAGAAAAGGCATGAAAAGTTTATACAATGCATAAAAAATAATATGCATGTGTTGCTTTTAAAATAAAGTAAAAGGCTGAAAAAATTGTATAATGGGGGTTAAAGTTTAGATGCCCGCTACCTTAGTTCAGGCTTAATACTAATGTGTTCATTAATCCTGGGAGCTATGGTGGCATTTAACATAAGTTGCCATCTCACTTCAGCTCTGAGCAATTGATTTGCCCAATCACCTCCCCTAACATCCTTAGCAACAACCTCCAGAATAGCAAACTGGAAGGAATGGTCCTGCTTCAGGGAAACGTGTTTATAAAAGGCATTATTTTCATCTTTCCTTGTAATACTATAAAGATGTTCATAGATTCTCCTATTCAGTTTTCTTTCTGTTTTCCCTATGAAGAAAAACCCACACACTTCACAAACAGTAAGATACACCAGAACCAAGCATTAGTAGTCAATCCTATGCAAATGAGTATAAGGATAGTTAATCCCAATTTTCACTGCCATGTGAACCATGTCCCTAGAGTGTAAGAGTAGGATTAGGGGAGTAACAGAGTAGTAAATAGGCGACATCATGAGGGGGGTATGTATCAAAGACTGTAAGCTTATTGGAGCAGAGTGGCATGTGTTTGCTGTGAGTTACACAGGACTGGAAGAGGTATGTCTACAGGTGTCTGAACTGAAACCAAGAAACCGAAGGTGTATGCCGTGGCTACAACCAAAGTTTCTTGCAAAGATGCTAACACTGTGTGCACGCGTGTGCACACCTTTACACCTGTCTATGCCTGTGTGCATGTGTGTGCGCCCGATTAAGCCTGTGTAAGGCTGTGTAAGCCTGTGTGCATGGATGTGCACCCGCCTAAGCCTGTGTAAGCCTGTGTAAGGCTGTGTGCGCACGTGTGCGCTCGTGTGAGCGTGTTTGCACTTGTTTGCGTGGCGCCACCCCCTGTGGAAACAGTAAAGGGAAAAGGAAGGAAAAGTAGTAGTAGGAAGTTAACCAAGGAGAACTAGCAGAGCTGCCAGGTGAAATCAATCAGAATCAGCCAATTACACAGGCAGCACACTAGCCCAGCCCAGCCCAGGACTTAAAACTCTGCAAACAACATTCCCCCATGTTTTACTGAGAAACACTGCAACACTGCAGTATACAAAGAGAAGGGAAAACTTAAAAAGCTTAACTGAGAAAAAAAATGTTAGGGGCTGCCATTACTATTATAAGGCAACATGTGCAAGATGCTGAGGGTGGTGCCATTGCGGATGTTCCTGAGCAACCCACAGTGAGGAGACGGAGAAGAGTGTACAGACCCAGGGTAACCTACCAGGGGCTACATGAACTGGAGATTGTGGAACGCTATAGAGTAGACAGAGAGCTCCTGCAGCAAATTGTTGAGCTGTGCAGGCCATGCCTTACACACAGAACCAACAGAGGGGAACCCATCCCAGTGGAAACCAAGGTATGTGTTTGCCTAAGAATACTAGCAACAGGTACCTTCCAGAGACCAACTGGTGATATGATGGGGATTTCACAGGCATCAGCATCCAGGGTACTGCACCAGTTCCTGAATGCCATGTCAGCACATGTCAGTGATCATGTATATTTCCCCAAATCCCGTGAGGTATTGGCCAGCAATATGCGTCTCTTTCAGCAAATAGCGGAATACCCTGAGGTAGTGGGTGCAATTGACTGCACATACATACACATCAAAGCACCAGCCGGTGAGCGGGGTAGGGCCTACATCAACCGCAAGGGCTTTCACTCCATCAACTGCCAGGTCGTGTGCGATGCCCAGGGCATAATACTGAATGTGTGTGCTGGCTGCCCTGGAAGCTACCACGATTCCCATATCTGGAATTTGACGCAGCTGTACCAGACATTTGCCAATGGGGACATCCCTGACGGTCACCTAGTTGGGGGATGCTGGATACGCACTGGAGCCGTGGCTGATGACATGGTTAACACTGGAGTGTGAATTCTTCTGAGACAGAAACTGTCTATCCAAAACCATGTTTACACCTTAAGAAGTCCCCAAAGAAAGACATCCCATTAAGGAGACCTCCATATAAAACAGCTACTGGAGATGACTAGGTCCGGCACTATGGAACAGTTTCCCACCTGAATTAATGGTGGGAAACATTTGCCAATGGGGACATCCCTGACAGTCACCTAGTGGGGGATGCTGGATACGCACTGGAGCCGTGGCTGATGACACCCATCAGAAATGCACACACACCTGAACAAGAACTCCATAATGAGGCACACGCACAAACACGAAATGTAATTGAGCGTGTGTTTGGGATGCTCAAGTCACAGTTCCAGTGCCTGGACACATTCGGTGGAGCCTTGCAGTACTCACCAACTACATGTACCCAAATTGTCATGGTATGTGCCATGCTACACAATATGATCCTGCAAAAACAGCTGCAGCAGGAACAGCATGGGGCAGGGCCAAACAGCCCCCCACCATTGCCAAGGCCTGCACAGGCACAGTGTGACTCAGAGGAGGAACAACCTGAGCCTGCCCCAGTAGGCAGAAGGAGGCATGCCCAGTATGCCTTGGCCTTGGCAAAGAGGCAACGCATAGCACATACACTGGCTCAGTAGGAACCCTGGAAATTATACCTCTCTCTGATTCGCACATAAAATAAAAGGGATGCCTAACTTGGCACTACCTGTTTCCAAACATGTATAGGGAGTGTAGTATGTGCATCTGACATAGGCAGTCCTGCAGCACCACCGGAGGCGTGATCGCCATGTTTTAAGCAATATAAAGCAGTGCTAAGCAGCATTTACCAATATTTAGTATATGTAAACAAAATTGCCCGTGCTAACTAGCACAATGTTGGGCAACGTTGAGCAATGTTGGGCAAGGTTGGGTTAAGTCGTGCAAAGTTGAGCAAAGTCAGGTAAACATGCTCATATTTGCTTTACTGTTCCTTAAGCAGTCTGCTCTGCCCAGCATGAAAATAAAAAGCAGTGACAGGGCTCGAACCCAGGATACTGTGCATTATAGTTACAGTACTGAGCCACTAAGCCATGATAGCATTGCAGTGGCACAGACACAGCAGGACAATTGTACAGTAATGCAAACACAAAGAAATGCTGTATCATGTCCCTAAAGATGCATATGGGTAATCTCCCCTACAGGCCTATGCAGACAGAGAACATCAGGCCAGGTGGTGTGATGTGGGTAGTGTAGGCTATGAAGTCGCAATCTAATATACATGACATTGGACACTAGGATCTTTAGCACAGTAGTATGCCTCAAGCCAGTATGATAGGCAACAGTACAGACTGAAATGGTGTACGGTACATTGCAGTGCAGGCATAGCAAATGTGTATAAGTGTCAGGTGAAACCCTTATACTATGTACACCCACAGTAACAATCAAGTGTGCCCCTGGGTAGAAATGTACAAAGAATAGCTGTCCCCAGTGTATGTAAAAATGTTGATAAGTCTATACAAAGTGTCTCATGGAAGCCCTGCAGGCACAGCATGATCCCTGTTGATCTATGACACAAAGGTGAGCCCTGCTGTAAAGATACAGCTTGACTTTCCATACACATATAGTATAAATGTCTATACTGGGCGTGCTCACACACTCAAACAAATGTAGTGGATTTTATTCAGCATCACACTGAAAGGTCATACTTGGCATGCTCACACACTAAGAAAACGAAGCAAATGTCAGGCAACAACATACTGAAAGGTCATACTGGGCATGCTCACACACTTATGCCAAATAAGGAGGTGATAATAAGGGATCTATGGACAAATGTGGATAGACATCTCTACTTCCAGAAACACATTCACAAAGTTGTCATAAAGTCATGCTATGTGTTCACATAAACTGCCAAGGTCTGTGCATGTAGGTCAAAGGAGGCTCCCAGTACCCATCAGTCATCAGACCCATCAGAGAGTACCACAACACACTTGCGATGAATCAGACTAGGCACGTTGAACAGCCAGAAAGACCACTGAAGTACCCTAATAAGAGGATTACTGGCCTCAAACAGTTGCCCCATGCAACAAGACTGACTGTAACCCAATCTGTACTCTGTTGCATACTGTCTACTCAGGAGATCTCTGCCCAACAGACAGGTCCATGTCATGGCTACACTCAGATCTGTACTGAGTTACAGCTCAATGGCACTAAATATACAGACCCAACTGATATTGCCAACATCCTGGCAGATAGGATCACTGTTAACTGTACCCCCTCTCACCCATGAAAGAGTACACTTCTATAAAGTAAGACTGCAAAGTTGCTGTCTTCACAGTTGCACAAGTAAAAATCACTCTCCAAAGCCAGTATCACAGCAGCCATGGGACCAGATAACTTCACAGGCTGTGTTCCACACAAACCACAGAACGAACAGGCACCACACTGACATACCATGTGCAGTCATAGCCTCACCTCATGCTTTGTGCCTGTTGAATGGTGCACAGTGGCGGTTATCCCACTATAAAAGGGTGGAGACACCACGGACCCCAGGAACTAGCGCCCCATCAGCCTGATGAGCCCGTTCTTCAAGGCCATGGAATGTATCATCATACAACATATAAACAATTACATTTGTAATCCCCAAACCCTGGACCACAACCATGTTGGGTTTGTAAAATGCAGATCATGTCACCTAAACCTGATAGATGACATTGAAGCAGTCAACAGAACCGTTGACAAGGGTAAGGTGGTTCACACAGCCCATGTTGATCCTGCCATGGCTTACACCATCCCACACTCTGGAAATTTAGATAAACCCACTAAACTAGGTATAAATTCCTATGTCACAAGATAGGTTGCCAACAGGCTTACTGACAGAACACACACTGTGAAAGTAGCAGACTCCAAGGATGACTTTGGACCAGTGATGAGTGCAGTACCACAAGGTCCAGTCCTGTGTCTTGTCCTGTTTTGTATCTACTTCCCTGAAGTAAACTTTAACATGGAAGGTCTATGACTACAGAAGTTACCAGAGGACTGCAAACTAGGAGCCATAATTGTAAACACTAAAGATGTGGACATCCTACAAAAGGGCCTCACTGAGACAGATGGCTGTTGTCAAAGCCATGGGCTCTAGTGCAATGGCAAACGGTGCATTGTCATCCCCTTTGTTAAAACCTCTGTAGCCAAGAACTACAACATAGGCGTTAGTATACATAACACTGAAAGTGTGACAAGGGACCTTGGGTCACAGGTGTACACTGGACACAAGTGTGATAATCACATCCCCACAGTAGTCAGGAAACCCTGCTATGTGGCACACCACATCACAAAATGTGTCTCATGCAGGATAGAAGAGGACATTGTTCCACACTACTCATCACTCACTAGAACTATAATAGAGTACAATGCCACTTTTGCAATGTACCTCACAAGACAACTACAGCAATTGTAAAGCCTGCAGCAATACCTCACAAAGAGCATTAGTGGCCAGAAATACATGCCATACACAGACCATCTCAAAATGCTCCATCTGTACTCCCTTGCATATCACCTACTCAGATGTGTTACCTGCCTAACATACAAAGCTATGTCAAACACATTGCTGTAGGACATGCTCCACGTAAAACACTCACAATCCCTCTGACCTTCGGACCCAAAACCACTAGTGAAATACAAAAGGAAGGGGTGTGCCCATTTACCGTATGGATACCCACACCTTCAGGTTAGTGGCACAGCATGAGGCCTTGGAGACCATGCAAGTGCAACTAACATTGGACAAAGCTGCTTATCAGATTGTAGCCTGCTACACATCACCTACCTTGTCACAGGAACCTCACCCAGTATTCCTGAGAACAGTGGAAAATATAGAGGTCCTATCAAACACCATTATATGAGGTGATTACAACTATCCAAACAGTGATTGGGAGAATTACTTGTGTACAACGTCCTTTGCCCAATGTTTCCTTGAGATTAAAAGCTCTAACACCCTGGAACAGCTGGTCACCATGTCCACTAGAGGTGACAACATACTGGACATAATCATCACCAACATGGGGTACCAGTGTTCCACAACAGAGATAAAGCCCTCGCTGGTAATATCAGATCATAAAGTAATCATACTGGACATCCATATCCCGACCCCTCACCCAGTCAATGAAACCACCGTGAAGACATTTTCAAAAGCAAACTGCACATGTCCCAAGACAAAAGTGGAAATTTCAAAAGACCTCTTGCTGTAGGATAATGGTATACAATCTGCCGAATCAGTTACAAGTGAATCCTATGAGCATCTACCGGGATGCATGGATCGAAACATCACAAATAAAACCAAGATGCACTTCTCCAAAAATAAGAAAACAATCTGGTGGTCGTTGCACATAAATAAGCTAGACAACAGAAGGAGGAAACTAACACCTGATAGAGCCAACTTCACTAAAGGAAAGGCATCACTGATCATTATAAGGAAGAAGCAATGATGGCTCATAAAATAATTCAAGGACACTTTTAAATGACAAATTGCCAAGGACTGTAAGAATGACAACCACAAAGCCTGTGGTAGCTATACCACACATGTAGGTGTCAACTTCCGAATATGCTGTCAGCTACTGACAAATGGCAAATAATACACTTAACCAACTTTCATTGCCCACATCCTGGGGGACAAGTTCAGTGCAAATTTCCCCCCATCACTCACAAAAGGGCCTGTGTCCATCACGGCAGGATGCAGAGCCCCAGACGTCATGGACATGCAGGTAAGGACAGCCATCTCCAAAGCCAAGAACACAGCATCAATGGGACTGGATGGTGTCCCAGGCTGTGTCTCACACTAGGCCCAAAAGGAACCTCACCTACATTCACTGGCCAGACTCAATCGTACCACAGGGTATGTACCCAAAGAATGGCATACACCAACAGTCATCCAGCTCCACAAAGGGGGTGCCACAACAGAACCTGGAAACCATTGCCATAAACATCTACTCAGCCTGGTCTACAAAGCTATTGAGCAAATTGTCATGGAACCCATAAACAGTGACATTGGGGACCTCCAGACACTGGGCTCTATACAGCCCCGCCTTGTTAAAGGCAGACCCTGCCTCCTAAACATAGTTGACTTACTACAAACAGTTACCAAGGACATAGATGAAGGTGAAAGTAGTCCACACAGCCCAACTGGACCTCATTAAGGACTTTTTACACCATTCCCCACTCTGTCATCATGGACACGCTTACCAGCCTGAACATTAACAGCTATGTCACAGGATGTGTGGCCAAGTGGCTCACAGATAAAACACACATGTTCAGAGTTGCGGGTGCCATGTCCGACTCTAAGACAGTCACAAATGGCATCCCACAGGTCCTGGCCCTGGGACCCCACCTGTTCAGTAGACACTGCTCAGAGGTACAGGCAAGCATGAGAGGAGTACGGCTGAACAGGTTTGCAGATGACTGCTAGCTGTGGTTCATAATTGACTCTATGGCTGACACACACAACCTCCAGAAGGGGCTTACAAAGACAGATACCTGGTGTCAAAACAATGCCCCAAGAAGAATGGCAAAGGATGCATAGTCATCCCCTTTGGCTAAAACAAAGTGCAAACAAATTACCACATAGCTGGTACTCCAGTATATATGGAGAAAGTCATGAAGGCCCTGGGGACACAGTTAGATAGTACACTCTTCTTTGATGATCACATGGCCAAAGTGTTTAGACATTCCTACTATGTAGCCCACCCAATGTCACCTAATGTAATCCACTTTGTCTAGTCTGATGATGTCAACAACCTACAAATATACCTGTGGAAAATAGAACTCACAGTAATGTGTATAGTGCATTGTGTAAATGCGTACTCCTGTCGTATCAAAAAACAATTAGGTAGGGGTTTGAATCCTGCACTTGACAAGTGTGTGTGTGTGTGATCTCCTTGGAGAGGAGCAACCTTTTTGGAGAGTACTCATACACCTTAAAAGTGGTATACTAATCTTTGTCAGGTCTGATGATGTCACCATCCTTCAAATATACCTGTGGAAAAGAGAGCTCAGAGTAATGTGTATAGCTCATTGTGTAAATGCTTACTCCTGTAGTATCATAAACCAGTTAGGTAGGGGTTTAAATCCTGCACTTCACAAGTGTGTGTGATCACCTAGGAGAGGAGCAATCTTTTTGGAGAGTGTTCATACACCTTAAAAGTGGTATACTAATCTTTGTCAGATCTGATGATGTCACCATTCTTCAAATATACCTGTGGAAAAAAGAACTCACAGTAATGCGTAGAGCACGTCATGTAAATGTGTACTCCTGTATTTATCATAAACCGGTTAGGTAGGGGTTAGAATCCTGCACTTGACAAGTGTGTGTGTGATAACCTTGGAGAGGAGCAACCTTTTTGGAGAGTGCTCATACACCTTAAAAGTGGTATACTAATCTTCGTCAGGTCTGATGATGTCACCATGCTTCAAATATACCTGTGGAAATGAAAGCTCACAGTCATGTGTATAGCACGTGGTGTAAATGTGTACCCCTGTAGCATCATAAAACAGTTAGGTAGGGGTTTGAATCCTGCACATGACACCTGCGTGTGTTTGTGTGTAATAACCTTGGAGAAGAGAAACCTTTTTGTAGAGTAGTAGAACACCTTACAAGTGGTATACTTATATTTGTCAAGTCTGATGTCATCATCTTACAAATATACCTGTGGAAAAAAAACATCCCAGTAATGTGTATAGCAATGTGTACTGCTCTAGTATCACAAAGTAGTTAGGTAGGGGTTTGAATCCTACACATGGTGAGTGTGTGTGCTCTATGTGTGTGGCACTGTTGGTCAATGTGTAGTGGGTTTTTCTTTTACTACTGTATGACATATCAGTATGCATTGCACATGTGAGGTAGCTGTGTGGCAAATACATTTACGCACATGTTACCTCAATTATTGCATGTGTGTGAACCCTGCTTTCTCCAAGGACACAACTGTCATCTTTGCCAGATTGTGCTGCTGCTTCCCAGACCTTAGGTCACATCTGTATGCTTGTGACAAGGCCAGCCACTGCAGTGTTCCCTGTCCTAGGTCATCCGTGTCACACACACTCATTATGGTTACTATTGAACTGTGTGAGTGAGGGTTTATGGCCGAGGTATATGTTAGACCGGTTCTAATGCAGCAAAGTCTGTCAATGATGACTATTCATTATAGGTATACAACAACTTTGTGGATATGCATGCAAACCCCTTATTGCTTATGTGATCCACCGAGGTATTTCAAAATACCTTAGGAAATGTGATTATCAAAGGAGAGATGACGTAACACTTGGTTGCATTTACACATCGGTACCTGTTCATCATGTTGGTAGCTACTACCTATGTGATACTGTGGGGATACTATGTTCCATAAAGGTGGATGACTATGCTTAGTTTGGATAATAGCTTTACAGCATGGGTTTGACAACAGTTATCTGTCTGTATGGTACCCTTGTGGAGGATGTGTGTGTCATCTGGAGAATGCATTATAGGCCACAGTATGCATTGCCAGATGTAGACAGAAATATCCCTACTGTGATTGCTTGTACCTAAGAGAGCTATATGCCAAACAGGAGTGGTCTCAGTAATGGGTGCAGGTGAATACCACTGGTTACTGGCATAGTATAGTACCTGAAGGATGCAAATTTTGCTGTGTGTCCTACAGCTGTGTGTCAGTCGTGAAGACATCATCTAACAATTGGTTATGGTCAGGCTGTTGAAGTTATGTATACTACCAGAATGCAGAACAATGACAGATAGTAACAGTATCACCCACAGTACAGTGTCAAACCATGTCATACACACATGTGTAGTCAGGTTCCGAAATGTGTGTAGTACAATGCATACTGGCCACCAATAGAAACTATGTAGTGTTACTGTGTAATACAGGGCATGTCACCCTGCCCATGTGTCCACTAGGCACATACATGCAGACAGTGCACCTCCACCATGTTCACAGATGTACACCTGCAAATCTGTGCTACACACATCCCACACATACTGTCCACTCTCTAACACATGCTGCCAATACTACACACATCAGCCAAGTGGCACGTGGGTGAACAATACACTATTTTAACTAACACTGGTGTATACAATACTACAATGACAATCATAGCTTTAATGCATCATGCCTGCTCAGCTACACCTTCAAGCATATCATTACACTCTACTGCTGACATCATGGTAACATTGCTGTACTGCTATAAAGTCACCCTGTGCATCAGCACCATGGTAGTCTTTTCCTACATCGATGTTACAGATGCAATATACGGATATATGTGGGACAGCCACAGACTGTACCTGCCAGGCTTTACAGATCACCGTCTCTGGCCATGGATACATTACCTGTGCCTGGCAGGGGTGCTAATGACACTATCAGGTATTAAGCCAGACTGGGTACTATCGCCAGAGGTAGATGGATATACACTGGACCCAGGTCCCTGCTGGGACTGTCCAGAGCCACGTGCACATGGTCTTCTAGGATATTCCATCAGCAGCCCACCCCCAACATTGCTGGGGCTGGTACTGGCACTATGGGAGTGGCTGTGACTTGAGGGACATCCGTGGTGACTGCCAGCTGCTGATGTTGCTGGCATACATCCACGTCAATGACTCAAGCATACCGCACTGTCCTGACACATGGACATGACATTGCAGAAGATATCTAATGTCTCTCCCCACCGTCAATCTGTAATCTCGGTGGAATGATAGATGGCACCTGCTAGGTCACGGATACGGTCAATTACGACAGTGTTATGTGCCCTCTGTGCCCTTAGTCCCTGTCTGGTGTACCGTTCCATACGTGCCTGTGCCTGCATGACAGCCTGGAACATGCGTGACGTTGTCAGACCTGTGGCACGTCTGCCAGTAGCATGATGAGCAGCGGTTCTGGTGAGAACCCCTGGACATCTGCCTATGTTGTACCCTTCCAGACATCTGGGTATGGCTGCTGTGTTGGGATGCATGTGCCATGGATACCACACTGTCCTGGCCAATGCTGACTGTATGCTGTCCCTCAGCTAAGGGCATTGGTGATGGATGTATTGGCAGTATGACTATGTGCATGGATGGGGTAGACACTTGTGTACTGTCGATTGGCGGCCCAATGACAAACCCTGGCAAACATGCCTGAGCCTCAACACACCTATCTTCATCATCACTATTTTGCTCAGTGACATTGGTTTCCACACTGCATTGAACCAGCCCAAAGTCAGCACCTGTGGGAGGAAGACAGGAAACACACTTTACGACCTGTACATGATGTCGGCACACATGCACACATGAACACATGAACACATGAACACATGCACACATGCACGCATGAACACATGCACACATGCACACATGAACACATGAACACATGCACACATGCACACATGTACACATGAACACATGCACAAATGAACACATGCACACACGAACACATGAACACATGCACACATGCACACATGCACACATGCACACATTAACACATGCACACATGCACACATGAACACATGAACACATGCACACAAATGTACTCCACACTAAAACACACACACACACACACACACACACACACACACACACACACACACACCACCAGCAATCCAGAACACACTCAATAGTGGGTGATGGTGGGGTACAGTATCACAAGGCAAACAGTTATATCACATGTGTCAGCATGCATGACGTGTGTTGCTCAACAGCATGCAGTGTGGGTGTAAACAGCCCTTGCTAATAACAGTATACATGGCTTTGATGCATGTCTGTTGTTGTTCAGTGATCGGCCTCACCCTGGAATGCAATGTGTACATGGACACAACATTGCTGTGCAAGTATTAAAAGCTCTGCAATGTCATGTGCACCATCACTCATAGGTATACATACCATGGCTGGATGTGTATCTGTGTGTCACATAGATATCCATTTCTGATTAGTGCATCTTTGTCTTTAGCAGATTATTGTGGACACAGGTTTATCACATGCATGCTATGTATACACACAGGATGAGTGGTGCATGTATACCTGATGGAGTACCATTGCTCAACATAGCCATTGTACAGTGGTTATGGTGAGTGTAGGACCTATTGTGGACATGCCAGTGCCAGCCATGACATGGCATGCTAAAACACAACTGCAACGTTAAACTTCACACATACACAGTGTGTTTCATGTGACCTATACACTCAATAGCATTACATGACATATATGTGTCACTTTGTACAAATGGTGATTGCTATGCATAATGTGTATCGGTGCATATGTTTGCACACACACAACATTGAGGTGCATAGCAGTTAATGCTATGTGTGGTACTGTGGTCACTGTAACTGGATGGGGTGTAGTACCATGAGCCATCATCATGCAGCAACATGTGGTCACTCAAGGCTACTAATGTGTGCCAGACCGGCACATACCATGCTGTACCGGAACTGCAGTACCATGGCTACATTCACCATTTCACAGCCAGTTGTTACATGGGTTTGTTTGGTGCCCAGTAGGGGGCATTGCCTAACATGAATGTGTTATGTGTTGGAGTGTCGCACAGCCACATGAGAGGCATCTACCACTCAGGTATATCATGTATGCTGTGTGGATGACATTTGGGATACTGGACTGTGACCTTACAGAGGGTGTCTGAATACGCCATGTGTAGCATGTTAACATGTACTGTGTATGACAATGTTGTGTATGTTGTGTGCATGTGTATCGACTCCAACGTCCATTACAGTGTTGCCACAATTGTGTGGGATGCTCTGTGTATTGTATGTGTTTTAGGCAGCTACCCACGATACTGGGATGTGCATAGTCTCACAGAAAACATGCACAGCATGCATTATGCATAGGTGTGATACATGTACATGGCCTACACCTCACCTATGACATGCACATATAATCAGCAATTTTAAATGTAGAACACACTCACCAGCATGGGTCTGCTGCCTTGATATCACACCAGAGGGACCTACAAGGATATGAGACAGTTTGTCAGTGGCAACAACTGTGGCATTGCTACTGTGTGTTTGCAATGTTACAGTAGTACAACGGCTGACAGTCATAGGCCTACAGATCATATTCCTAATTATTAGTATTGCACAACACTAGGCACCACATCTTCTAACTACACAGTACACATCTCACATAAGCATGCTATAACAATAGAGGTAACAGTAGTCTACAGCTATGCCATGTTACCTGCACGCTCCGTGTCAACTTGCTGTGTGGCTTCGGCCTCCATGAGGATACATGTTAGTTGTTGTTGTTGTTGTTGGCCAGGAGCCACCTGGCTCAGGAGCAGCTCCTCCACTCTGGTGAGGGGGGGGGGATGGATGGCTACCCCACCACCTGTGGCAAGCTGTTGTCCACGGATATCAGATGCATGCTGCCGGACATGTCTAATTAAATCACTGCAGTGATGGCGTACCTTCTCATATGTCCAGTTATGCATGCCTATGTCATTTACCCTATGGACAAGATCTTGCCACAGCGCAGTCTGCTCATGCTGGTCCTGGCTGGTTCTGGATAAGAGCAGGGCATAGTGCTGCACCAGGCTTGTTGTTATTATTTCCTCCTCTGCCGGGCTATAACTGGGGGTTATGATGGTGGGACATGGCCCTGGAAGACAATGAAACAATATCTGTGAGCAAGTCATGTGGCACACCTAACATTCTAAAGTACAGATATCAATAAATTGCCATATATAGCAACCTATTGGCTGTCACAGGATACACACTTTCAATACCACATATCAGTGCTCAGCCCACAACTGCCTGACAGTGCCTGGCACACCCTATATATCGAACCATGTTTTGCATAGCAACAAAGATAAACCAGTATGCAAGATTATAAACAGTACATGGCACACTGTATGCGACACAATGCACCACCTAGCCATAGGAGGTATATATCAAGCTAATGCATCAAGAAATATGCAATCCTTTGCAATGATCGTACAGTCCAGTTACAGTATTACCAGTATACTACACTAGTCATTGATGGCAAACCCCTGCCTAACAAATGTGCACATTCATTAATATAGGTGGCATACTGCTGTACTACACTATACATGTTGCTAGATACACACCTATATCCTGTAACACACATATGACCGAAGCCATGGTACAGGCATACCCACACACACATCAGACATACATACCAGGCACAAAGGTATGGCAACCAAGATGACCTTTACCTGTGTACCATACAGTACTGTGTGTCAGTAGTTACGAAAACTTATGCCCGAGGTATGTAATATGTGAGGACTACAGGGAACACACATAACAGTGGTTCCAAGAAATGTGGACATACACCATACTGTGCTGTTTAGGCATACAGCTTCAGGTAGTACTACATTTCATACAGGAGTTGTATTCACCAGCAGCAACACTCAATAAGCATACATGTACTGCTTTAGCCTACAATGGAACACCCCAGATGACACCAAGGGACTATGACAGACCATATGGCATACTGCTTTTTCCGCCTAGCAATTGCATACACATCTTTTGCTGGGATCACAGCTAGGACACATATACCATGACAGAAACAGTTTCCCAGTAAGCTATCACACATATACAGAACACTGACGCATTCACCAACACATTCACCATCACATTCAGTCAAACTCACATAGCAATTATTGCAACAAGTACATGTGGGTGTGTATCACTTCATAGGTAGGTAATAGGCTATTGGGCCTAGGGCCTATAGAGGTCTAGCCATACGCTACCCTGACCTTTGACACACAGGTAATTACGTTTCACGTGGCCCTGACATGCAGAGCCACAGAGGTGATTCCAGGGGTGTATTTCCTATCTCCCATACAATCATCAGGATTATTTCTGACAACTGCTAATTAGGAGCTTTGTTTGCTATTGATAGGTGGTTTGTTCCAGAGTATGGGATGTCTCTGAGATAGGAATCTATCCCTCCAGCATGTGCTGTTTATTGAGGTCACAAGGTTTAGGTCCCCTAGAGCATGTAGCTCATTGGGAATGTGATCTGTTTATGTGGAGCATGTCCAACAGCTGTGGGTTTGACATAGCTTAGTATGTTAGGCAGAGGTCACCTCTGGGTAAGCGGTATGCGACACAGTCTAGCTGTGTGTTTGTGAGACGGTCTGCATAGGGCATCTGTTTGAGGCCGGTATTACTCTTTGTGAGGTATGTCTGTGTCGTTTCCAATTGCTGTAGATGTCTTGTGAGGTACATACCACATGGGGCATTGTACTCCATAATGGGCTTTGTGTGTGATGAGTAGAGGGGCACACTGACCTATATTTCCCTGGATAACACATCTTTTGATATGACGTGTGCCACGTAGACAGATGACATGACTAGTGTGTCACTGTGATTATCAGAGGGGAGACTACTGTCCACCTGTGTCCCATGGTCTCTCATCACACCTTCGGTGTTTAGTAGACTACCACCTATGTGTTAGTTAATGGGTACAGAGTTTTTGCAAGAAGGGATGCCAATGCAATGTCAACATTGAACTTGAGTCCATGGCTTTATCACCAGGCATCTGTTGCAGTAAATATGTCCCTGTCTCTCCCCCTCTCTTCCTCTCTCTCTCTCTATATATATATATATATATATATTATATATATATATATATATATATATATATATATACACACACACACACACACACACACACACACACACACACATACGTGCAAACATCCATTGGTGTACATATAGATATACATATAGGCACATATACAGTGCACCTTTCATGGTGGGGATATCACTTATGTGAAGGTTGTGAGGCATACAGTTATGTCATAATATTGCACAGTGTTGTGCGAAATGCATTGAAGGTGTTCTCAGCCTATGTAGCTTTAGCAGGCCTCACTGGCTGCAACCCTGCAAACCTGACAAATCATACCCACAGTGTTTAACCACCACATATCATATACCAGCACTGTATGCTGTCTTGTTTGCCACACACTACAACCTACATAGAAAAATGCACATAACAACCTTCAACAACATATATATGTCCACCCTTCACAAACAGTTGCAGTATGTCCCTTGCTCTATGCACATGTACAGATGCTAATATATCTGACACAGACAGATCTCTCCATATGTGTGTGCTATACACACACAAGGTCCACACTGTTGTAAGTTTATGTACTTCACGGCTGACCTGTTTGTCCTTGCTGCAACATGAACAGGTGTCATATGTGAGCACACAGTAATATTAGAGGGTGTATATATAGCTGCAAATGCTAGATTAGCATAATAGCCTGGTACAGCTGTTGCCAATGCTAAGCTACACATTTGTTACTCTGTCACATCCATGTTTATGCAACCATATGCGCTACTCCCCCAAACAGACATTGTACACACTACTGTACAGAACACAGATAATATGGATCAGATGTTTGATATTTAATGCTGAACTTCATATGTCACAGTTATATCCCACTGCACACAGCTACACACTGATTTCTCCATGCCAGTAGTTATGCAGGGCATCTGTGCATAGATACGTACTGTTGCCACATATGGATGATTCAAACTATGCAGAGTGCTCTTCATAAACATCTATTACATGCCAGTCAATACATAGCTGTTACATACCTTTCCTTTGTATGTGTTCATATCTTTCATTTTTGTGTGTTTACTGATAGCTGTATTTAATATATCTCAGTAATGTTTTTAGATATATTTCTCTTTTTTCAGTAAAATTTTTTTTCAATATATTACTTATTTTTCAATATATTATTTTTTTTTACAATATATTTTTTTCAATATATTTTTTCTTCAAATATATTTTTTTCAATATATATCTTATTTTCAATGTATTTGTTAGTTTTCTATATATATATATATATATATATATATATATATATATTTTTTTTTTTTTCAAATATATTATTTTTCAATATATTTCTTTTTGTCTATATATTTTTTTTCAATATATTATTTTCTTCTTTTTTTTTTTTCAATATATGACTTCTTCTTTCGATATATATATATATATATATATATATATATATATATATATATATATATTTATTCTGCAGCTGTTGTCTGCATCCGTGTCTCTCTCTCTCTCTCTCTCTCTTGCTCTCTCTCTCTCTCCTTCCATAGCTGCAATGAAATGACTGCATGTGTGGACAGCAAGTACAGCCTGCTTTTATAGGTATCTGCACATGTGCATGTGATGGCCTCTACACCAATTGTTGGCCGCCATTTGCCAATTGCATGCAGCCTGCTGTGTGGTACTTGCAGTACTCAGTGTCATAGCAACCCAATGCTATAAATTGCTAAGTCAGGTAGGCGTAGCCCTTGCAGCTTTCCGAAGTGGGGACCATGCTTGTTTGCTGTGGACACCGTTGTGTAAGTCAGAAGGTTGGTATAGTTCTTATGACTGATGCTAGGGGTGTAGCCAGTGATTTGAATGTTGTAGTTAGACCTGAATGTTGCCACTTCCAGTACACAGTTGACAGTGTAGATTTGTACTCACCCCTACAAATGCTAACACAAGATACATGGGAGTATGTAGTTACTTTTCTACTTATACAATTTGCTGCCATACATACGTAGTTATTGAGATGTTTTCATTTGGCACATGAACTGTTTGTGAGCTGCTATACTGTGGATATTAATGTACTCACTTCTGCACAGTTTGTGTTTCTTTTTGTTGACATTAGCACAGGATGCTCATGAAAATTGGACAATTCCAGTACTGAGTATGCCTACCTACATCCTTGCTGGACCTTGAACACACAGGTATTTTATACATTTGGGTGGGGATTGTCCTGCTATGATACTGTGCGGGGGTTGTAAAGTGCTGCTGTAACATTATTTACTGCTAGAATGACTGGTTCTGTTATCAGTCATGTAATGCAATTCCACAACAACTGCTGGTAAAGTTCTACAGAACAGGTTTTGTGTTATGGCATTCCTATCTTTCCTTTACATTCACTCATTCTGATGCATGATATATATATTTCAGCAACAGCCTGCTGTATATCTACTGTGGCTTAGTGGTACTTCATGCAGTCTAGTGTGTCCAAGGTTCGGGGTTCGAGACTGACAGAGGTATTTTATTTTGCTGCTGAGTAGAACAAGGGCCCTGACATACAGAGTGACTAAGGCACTTTTAAGCAGTTGTAAGTGGGTTTGCGTGGGTTTGCGTGACACTTAGCAATACTTAGCTAAGCACACACAAGTGCACACTCGTGCAAACCTGCTAACTACTGCTTAAAAGTGCTTACTCCCGCTAAACCCGCGCTCATTTCTTTGAAAGAAAAGAAAATGGGAAGATAGGAAAGTGGTGAAAAAGGGGCACAAAGAGAGTAAGACAGTAGGGAAAACAGCTTGGGATGTGCAGGATGGGTGTAGAGAAGGTCCATAGCTGCCCATTTCTTTAACAGCAACAGCTGTGCATATACTAATAATTTGGATGGAAATTTGAAACCTTCCACCCCTGAGAGAGGGGTGAGGACAACAAAGTATGTTGTACTGCCAATTAAATTTCAGTTTATGTGTCCAGCGGACATGTGTGCAAAATGGGCAGCTATGTATGGGGCATAATTTTTTTTGTGGGAGCAGATTGCCCTTTTTTTTTCAGGTGAGAGTGGAATGTGGGGTAGAGGAAGTAGGTATATTTGGGGAGGTAGGTTGGGGAGGTAAACAGACAAGATAAACAAGATGCATACAGGGGCAGGATATGACACATGGGGTGGGTGAACACCACTGACAGGGAAGGGTGTTTGGAAATCGCAAGCCCATGAGCCCACAGATAGCAACAGTGGAACTGAGATCCCCACCCATGGGCATTCACCACTGCACCTTCACAGCCCGGAAGGTGGCTGTGCTGGGGGCTGTGTAGGAGGGGCAGGCTCACCCATAAAGTCATGCCACTCTTGCCTCGAGCTGGCGTAGAGGATCAGCGACTGAATGCTCGATCTCCCTATGTACCACAGCCTGGACCGTTCGTAGGGTGATAGGTGGCCCTCCTCCAGCCACGCTTGCATGGGGGGTGAGCCTCATTCCCTGCAGCGCTTCCACCTGAAGGTTGCACAGGACCAACGGAGGAGGAGGTCCCAGGCTGGGCACCGGACCTGCTGGTGCCGGGTGCCATCGCCAGCTGAGGTGGGACAAGTGGGTCCGCTGGGACCAGCCTTCCCATATGTTCTATGTTTAGGAGGATTTAATGACAATATGGATTAGTAATAGCCAACAGCATTCCAATTTAGTTGTAACAGCATACAGTAGTATTCCCATTAACCCAAATTACCAGAGTTCCAACAGTTGAACAGCAAGCATAACACATGCATATATAGAACAACAGTGGGCATTCCAACAGCATGCAGGATTGATTGGTGGCAACAGGCCACCAAGATTGTGGTATGTAAACAGGGAACATGCATCAAAGTAAATGCAGATATTTATAAACCAATAGGACATGTGTCCCAACAAATGTTATGAGATTAGACATACCCATTGAGGTGTGGAATTGCATTGTTTAGGCACATACAGTAGGGTGTAAAAAGATACCTCCACTAACAACTTATATATACTTGTAGTTTACACTACATTCCTATTGACTGCAGTTATATATCCCCTACATGTATTATAACACTGGGCAATGTCTGTTAAATTTTAAAATGGGTTTTGCTAGTTCTTGATATCCCTGATCTGTATCTGACATACAAACTGTTCTGGATGCAGATGTTACTGCTACATATTTATATATTTCAATTATATTTAAATATCTACATGTCTGTATGTGTTCAGGTGACATTATCAGGTATGTGTTGACAGCCCCCTACATTTCTAGCAGCACACTGACATTTCTGGGGAACAGAATAACAAGCTACTCATGTGCCAGATTAACCTGTACATGCTGGCCATGAACCGACAGTTGAGGACTGTATATATGCTTAACAGCTACTGGCACTCCCTTCATCCACTTTATATGGGCCTACCCATGTGTGGGTTGACTGAGCTTACTACAGCAGTACTATTTCTATAATGCAAGGGTACAACAACATATCGAAGAAAGTGACACGGACACACTCCAGGAATTATACCTTTATTAATTACATTACACACTTTTTAGTGGTTCTCTCATTTATTTGATATATCAGTGCATGCAGAAGTCTTTTATTCAAGACATATTATACCTTTATTAATGGGTTACAACACCTTTTCATGCTGTCTCGCTTATTTTATATAACAGTACATGCAGAGAAGTTATTCAACACTCATTATACCTTTATTAATGGGTTGCAACACTCTTTTTCACGCTCTCTCACTTCTTTTATATGACAACACATGCAGAATAATTACAAACCTGCCTGGTGGCGCAGCCTTAGCAGCCTATCTGCATAGGCTTACTGATTCCCAGCACGGACACCTGCAGCTGTGAAGTAAATGAAGGGATATTGAGACATACCTATCCATAACATGGACTACTATAGCAATTCTTACATACTTCATTCCATGGCTACATATTCAGTAGTGGGGCATTTTCCATTTGACGGGCCTCCTGTATCCACTGGTTCAGTCGGTCCTCCTTGCATCTCTTCAGGTCTGAGAAGTGATGTCTGACCTGCTCACCAGTCCAAGGGATGCCTGTGGCACTGGTGAGATCATGTGCTAGACGGTTCCAGGCTTCTGCTTTGTACTCAGTGCCCTGAAACTGGCCCTGCAGGAGTCTTACATCATGATGATGGACGAGGAGCCAAACCATTACTTTTGACTCCTCAATGCCCCACCGTTGCGCTCGAAAATGAGAGCTGTCTCCAACACTGGCCATTCTAGCCGCAGATGGGAGCTACAACCAGTTATGGCAATTATTCCCGCATATGGAGCTTAAATATGCCTCATTTCCCGCACTTATTTGTGATTGGCCAGTTTTGAAAATTCTCAGCTAAGTGCAGACCTGCTTAGCAATGGGTAAACTTCCATTGATATATATGAGTGTATTGGAAATGCATCCATATTTAAAAGTGTCATGGTTTAGTGGTTTAGTACTGTGATTATGGTGCACAGTATCCCGGGTTCGAGGCCTGCCATTGCTTTTTATTTTACTGCTGGCCATACCGGCTTGGAGGTGTGGCTGTGTTTAGCCGACTTTGCTCAACTTTGCCCAACGTTGCTCGACGTTGCCCTACGTTGCTCTGCGCTGCCCAATGTTGCACAACATTGCACTAGTCGGCACGGTGTGCAGCTCCGTGTTAACATATTTTGTTTGTGCTAGTTGACGCGATGCGCAGATCCGCACAAAACTTTTGTGCTATTTAAAGCAGTACTCAGCTATGAGCAATTGTACTTAACTGTGCTTAATACTAGTAAACTTTGCTTAGTAGTGCTTCACATCGCTTAAGATACGTTACTTATGCATTTATTAGTATGCATGACAATTCCACATTCTTATATATATATTAAATATCGTTCACTACCACATAGGCCATTTCAATGCATTTTACTGAGATTTAAAAGGTAAATGTCAGGAATTCAATTTATGCACACATTTCCGACAGAAAATAGGGGAGTGGCAGGACTCGAACCGGGAATGCCTCCTCTTTGTGCGTGGGCTCTACCACTACGCTTTTGCTATTTGGCTAAATTTGCATATAAATAGTTTATTATCCTCTTCGATGTCTACACTGCTACCTGTAGCTAAGCAATGGGCAAACCCATACATACAAGCGCAAATACAGGCAGCTATATCATAAATAATAAAAAAAGGAACCTTTACATTTTAAACTTGTACAGGGATTTAGAATGTGGGGGAGTGTAGTGTTGGGTATGTGGACATTTGAGCGGACTCTCTCATTTCAGTTGAGATTTGCAGTTTAGGCACTTGCAGGGGCATGGATATTTGGACTGCTCAGCAGTCTGACATGCCCCCTGCAGTCGTGCACGCTCCGTGTAAGCCTTAGAGTTGAGTCAGCGTGCCCTCATGAATATGCATGATGCGCTGACATCATACTCTTACACTGCAGTTTCCGTGTAAGACTTAGTTAGTCTTACACAGAGGATTAGTGAATCCCGGCCTATGTCTTTCTTATGAAGTATCTCTCATTACATATATCCATGAACAGTATGACCAATACCTGCCCTTTAACTTTAAGCAGTTTATAATGTGTAAATGCTTTTAGAGCTGAGATTTTGGACATGCAAATTTACTTTGTAAGGCAGACAATATTTAGTCTCCTCACTAGCAGATGGAAGTAATCAGCTAATAATTCTTAATCTAGATAATTATTTATTTGCATGTTTTGTTACTATTTCTGTCAAGTGCCCACTGGAAAGCAAACAGGAGAAGAATGTTACTTACTATCTGGACTCTTTCCAGTTTAGCATATGTACTGAAAAGGTAGGCATTTAGTTGATTTCCATTTTTTTGTCTATTAGTATATTTGACATCTCTTTGTTTAGATAAATTCATGGTCTCCTGAGTGTCTTCATATTCTGGAATCAACAGTTAAAGTTGGATTAGTGATTTCAATGGCAGTAGGCAGATTTCAAAGTCTGTAGTCTCAGTGTCATTCATGTCACGTATGCATTAAGGTACCCAGTAACTTTCACACAATGCTATTCAGCACAGAATAACAATCCCCTTTACTGGAAATAGAAACATGTACTTGTAAGACTAGGAAATCAATGCAGCAGAAAAAAAAGTATTAAATCTACCAAACTCCTGTCTCTGTTGTTAGCAAAGCATGTATGTGTACTAAGAATTGATTCGGTACTTACAGTTCCAATAGTCACAGTGGGCAGTGTGCCTACAATTCTGCATGGGAAAAGCAGATGAAGTAAAATGATGATGAAAATCATAGTAACTGTTGTGATGATAAATCGATAGGAAAAACTAACACACTGGGGCAGAAGAGGGTTTTGTAGAAACTTTAAACAAGGATATTGGATGGGCTTTCCAATGTGTAAATGACATCAATCACCAAAATGTCTTTGACCAAGGGCCTTAATTGCAGCTGACTTTGAAAAGGAATGTTGTATAGATAAGGCAGTTAATCACTGTCCAAAAGGTAGAACGAATCTGTAATGTTGGAATTAGAAGTAAGAAAAAAGATGTTCCGCACTGAAGAAAAAAATCACTGGAGGTTGAATCCGACCAGGATGAGGTAGCAGAATCAGGTGATTAAATTTCCTAATCTGGTAATCAGTGTAACTTAAGAGCATTCAGTTTTGAATGTGATCTAGATGGCAGATGTAGTGTCAAGATGGACGGCAAGCAGTTCACAGCTGGTTCTGTAATTGGTTTGGATGGCAAAATATCACAAACTATTACTAGTTTGCTGTCTGCTTTGGCTGGCAATAAGTTCTGCTGGTTCATGTGGTCTGACATCAATGGCATCTTTACTGTACTCATCACAAGGGAGGGTCTGCTTGATTTGAGACACATGGATCCAGGTAGAGAGGCCATCATAATGAATGGCATTACTAGTTGTGAGCAAAACTAAGTATGTCCCTTTCCATCTGGCGCTAATTGAGTTTATTTTGGAATGCACTTTGATATAAACAAAGTCTCTGGTTTGCAGGTCATGATGGTCCTGTTTTACGGGTCATTGAGCTGCATGCAGAATGAGACTACGGTATTTCTGTAAAATAGAACACAAAAATTTGCAATATCATCAATATATTGCACACTTAAATTTCTATGGAGGGGCAGCAGGCATTCTTATTTGTCTGCTCAAGAGGATTTCATGAGGGGACAATTTTTAGGAGTACTAACTGCACTTCTAATATTGAATAAAACTGAAGGCAATGCATCTGGCCATTTAAGACCAGTTTCCTCACAAACCTTAAAACCTAATGTTGACTGTCTGATTGGCTGTTTCCTTGAAGCTTGCCATCTACAGGGGCAGTGAAACTGCAACTTAACTTTTAAAATCTAACAACATTTCCAAATTACCTGACTAGTAAAATGAGAGCCCTGGTCATACTGTATGCAACGGGGAATGCCAAATCTAGGAATTAAACATGTAAGAAATTTTGTTGCTACCATGTGTGCATCATTCTACAGACACAAATATGCTTCTACTCCTCCAGAACAAATGTGAATCACAACATACCCATATTTGAATTTCTGCAACTTGAGGACGTTCAGTAAAGTCCCACTGCAAAAATCAAATAGTCCCTAAGGCTTTTCCCATGACTGAACAGGTGCATGTATGGATTTAGACACATTATGGTCTAAACAGACTACAGAAGTATTTACAAAGTGTTGGGCGACTTCTGAGAAATGAGGCCCATACCAGTCAGTTGAAATCTGTTTTATTAAAGCATTTTTATCCAAATGGAAAGTCAGGTAGTAGGTTTTCACCAACCAGTTTAAGAGATTCTGTGGGGGCTACTAGTTGTCCATTCAGATGGTGCCACAAAAGGTATGGAGAGTGACTGTAGCTGTTGCTTACCCACCTCCTTCTCTCAGAGTCTTGTGTCTGAGTTTGAAAAGACAATAATTACTGTAAAGAAATTTCATTCAACTGCTGCAAAAATGTAGCTCAAACAGGATAAGACAGTGCAGTCTGTCTTGTTGCCATAACAGCAAAAGTATTATCCTTTGTCACAAATGACTCAGTCTTACGTGGTGCACATTTCACTATAGTGAGCTTCGGCCTCTTCTGATGTTAAATAACCCCTTTCTTTGCAAAGGGTACCAAAATCACAAACAACTCCATAAGCATAATAAGAATCCGTAAAAATATTTCTGACTGATCCTTCTCAATCTTTCAGGCTTCAGTTACAGCTTCAAGCTCAGTTACTTGAGCAGACCCATTTCCACTTAATTGTCCATTTAATAAAATTTTGTCTTGTGTGCAAACAGAAAAGGCTGCTATGAGTTCACCATCATCTCGCTGAACAAATGAGCTGTCCATGAAAATAATTAGATCTGAATTTTGTAAAAGAACATATTTTAAATCTTGTGTAGGATGAAGCACAGTGTTAAAAACAACTATACAGTCATGGGTGTCTTCATCTGCTGTAGGGACTAAAGAAGCAGAGTTAAGTCATGGACATTGAACAATTTGTAAAGAAGAGTTATTTGGTAGAGAAATTCATATTTAGACATTTGTGCTGCAAATAAATATTGCATGTTACTCTTCAGTAACAAAGATTCTATAGAATGTGGAACTGCCATGCAAGTCTCATGCCTGAGAGTTAGAGCAGCTGTCATGTCTACTATGAGCACTGTTGTGGCTACTGCCCTGAGGCAGAAAGGGAGGGCTGTGGCTACATTATAAACATCAATTACCACTTTTACTTTACCCAAGTTCAATTACTCCACTCCTACCTCCTCCCCACTTGCCTCCTTTCTTTTACCTTTATCTGAATTGCAACTATCTCTTCTACTAATTTTTCACCTACCTTGTTACTTCGTATATCCCCTACTCTACTCAACATAATCACCAAGTCCTTGTGCTGCTGAGTCAGCCTACCATCTACTTATCTAATCTCTTTCATAATTAGTCCATTCCTCCCCGCACTACCAGCCCTCACCTTTCCTTACCTCTAGTTTCTAACAATGTTTCTCTACTACTTATACTAACAAGTGGTGATCTCTGTATTCACTCAAGTAACCTGACCAATTATACAAGTCTCTTTTTACTGCCATCACATCTATCTGTGTAATCTCATCATGACACAACCATACCTCCTAATAAAATCATCCTATATGTTTTTGTTAAACTTTCTATGTAAAATGTATGCCTGCATACATGATTGTTAATCTTCTCTGTAAAAAAATTAAGTATATTAGATATGTTTAGACTTGCATGTTTATCTTCCCTTGTATAAATGTATGTATATATTTTTTTCTCTTTCTGAGTTTATCTGCAATTTGACATTTATTTTTGTTGTTAATTATGTAAAAGCTATCATTTTCTTCTCTGTATTGGAGCTTTTCTCCCTGCACCTCTGCTGATAATGGGCTTCTCACCCAATTAGACTTTCCGGGTAACTAAATATCAAATAAATAAATAAATAAATAAATATTTGTACTGAAATAAGCAAAACAATCTAAAACTATCATTTCTAAATTGTGCTAATAATCCTAATGCTACTTTATTTTTTTCACTACAGAACAAAGTCTTTTAGAATAATCTGATAACCGAATTGTAGAAGGCTATAAAATAATGTTTTCGGCTGCATAAAAGCTTGTTCATGATAATCCTGTCAGGGTGAAGGATCAGGGGTATCTTTCATTAACAATTCTAATGGAGGTTTCACTACTTCTGCATAGTTAGAAACCCATTATCAACAGCAACTTGTTAATCCAAGAAAAGCTCACAATTATTTTAATACAGTAGAGTGTGCTGCAGTTTGGATTGCAGCAGTAAGCAAAAGCAAAATCTGTTTAGTGCTCACAGAAGTAAGATGTCTCAAATATTGAACAACAGATTTCCATAACTGCAATTTATCTCTGTGAACCTTAAATCCCAATTCTGTTGAGTCATATATAAAATAGTGCCTTGTTTACAGTCATGAGAAGTTCTGGAAGTTAAATGAAAATCATCTATGAACTGAATCAGAGTAGACTCACAAGGAAACTTACCCCTAGATTCTGCAAGTCCTGCACAGCAAGTAGAACTAGTGCAGGAGTTTCAGAATGCAATATGTCTGCCGTGAGATCCAGGAATAACCTGCAAGGATGTGCACGAGCGCTCCTGCACTAGTCCTGCATGGACTCAGCCCCTGTATGCAAATGACCTCATTTGCAGAAGAAATCCATGCAAATGAGGTGAATGTGTGGTCCAGGAAGCTGGAAACTGGCCCTGCAGGACTGGTGTAATCTGCAGAAATGCACTGCTACAGTAATAAGAGTACATTTCTGCAAATTACAAAACAGTGTCATGACAGCTCCAAATAAAGGATGGATATCATGTAGAAAGCATGCCAATGGCCAACTATAAGGCCATTGGCATGGAAAACATTTGCAAAAATAAAAAAATCAACTTTTTTTTTTTTTAGCTGATCTCGGCTGTTTAAACGTAGGGCAGCAGTGCGCAAATGGGATCGGCCAGAAAATAATAAAAAAAACCCCATAAAATAAGCATTTTAACCAAAATCACTACTTTGCCATTATACACAATGGCAGGCAGAATACAACATGGCCAGTGAATACTGGTTGCCAAGGGGTAAGGCTCAGTGTGGGACATGTAACTATGCATCAGCAGGAAATCCTATGCAAATGAAGGGAATGATACTGAATCCCAGATTTCCCCTGCATGCTAGTCAGCACCCAACAGTGTAAGAGCAGGAATAGCTTGGTGCAAGCCTAGGAGTTAGCTCACATCATAGGGGTGTGTGTCAGGTATACTGTAAGCAGATTGGAACCCTGTGGCTCGGGTTTGCCCCTAGCTTAGCAGAGCTAAGCAAGGGTGTGTGTCTGAGGCTGCCTAGCACTCTGTACATTGCCTAAGTGGGTGTCCACATCGTGTACTAGGTTTTAAAAGAAAAATAAAAAAAGTAAACCAGGAAATAGCAGCTTTGTGCACATTTGAGCACTGTGTTTGTGCGGTGTAGCCCTGGGCTTAAATAGGAAAGGAATGGGAAGGGAAAACAGCAGTAGGAAATTAATATAGGAGAACTAGCATAGCTGGCAGGTGAAATGTATCAGAATCAGCCAGTTACACAGGCAGCAGACCAGTCCATCCCAGAACACTACTATAAACTATGCAAACACCTTTCCCTCTGTTTTTTCCCACATACTCTACACCACCGGTGTATACAAGTGGGGAAATTTAAACAAACAAAAACAACAGAATGATAGGGGCTGCAGCAGCTATCAGACAACAACATGTGGAAGAGGCTGAGGGTGGTGTTGATGAGAATGCTGTCGACCACCCACAGTGAGGAGATGGAGAAGGGTATACAGACCCAGGGTAACCTACCAGGGGATACATGAGCTGGAGATAGTGGAGCACTATAGAGTGGACAGGGACCTCCTACAGAAAACTGTTCGGCTGTGCTGGCCATGCCTGACACACAGAAACTAATGGAGGGGAACCCATCCCACTGGATACCAAGGTATGTGTAGACCTAGGAATACTAGACACAGGTACCTCCCAAAGCCCAACTGGGGATATCATGTGGATCTCACAGGCATTAGCATCCAGAGTATTCAACCAGTTCCTGGACACCATGTCAGCATATGCCAGCGAGCACATATATTTCCTCAACACCGGTGAGGTGTTGGCCAGCAATATACATCTCTTCCACCAAATAGAGAATACCCTGAGTTGGTGGGTGCTATAAACTGCACGCACATACTTATCAAAGCACCACCCGGTGAGCATGGTAGGGTCTACATCAACTGCAAGGGCTTCCCCTCCATCAACTGCCAGGTCATGTGTGATGCCCAGGGCATTATAATGAATGTGTGTGCTGGCTGCCCTGAAAGCTATCATGATTTCCACATCTGGCATCTAATGCAGCTGTACCAGAGATTTGCCAATGGCATCATCCCTTACAGTAACCTAGTGGGGGGATGCTGGTTACGCACTGGAGCCGTGGCTGATGAAACCCATCAGAAATGCACACACATCCAAACAAGAATGCCATAATGAGGAACATGCACAGACCAGAATCATAATAGAGCATGTGTTTGGGATGCTCAAGTCATGGTTCCAATGCCTGGACACAAACGGTAGAGCCTTCAGTATTCACCAGCTACATGTACCCAAACTGTTATCACATGTGCCATGCTACACAATATGATCCTGTGGAAACAGCTGCAGCAGGAACAGCATGGGGCAGGGCCACACATCCCCCCACCAATGCCAAGACCTGCACAGGTGCAGAGTGACATGGAGGAGGAACAACCTAAGCCTGCCCCAGTAGGCAGATGGAGGCATGCCCAAAATGCCATGGCCTTGGCAAAGAGGCAACACATAGCACATAAACTGACACAGTAGGGACCCAGGGAAAGACACCTCTCTCTGACTTGCACATACAGTAAAGGGGATGCCAAACATGACACTACCTGTGCTCAACCATGTATAGGGACTGTACTATGCACATCTGACATAGGCAGCCCCCAGCACCATCCTCAATACTGGCACTCCCACAAGGTAAGTTACTTTGCTTACAGATTGCTGATTGGAGTAGTATGTGTAATTACTTGTATCTATGATATGGATGTGAACATGACAGGGAATCGGGTGGCTGAATAGGATGCCAGCAGATAGTAGGCACCTATAGTGGCAGCATGAGATCTGTAACAAATACAGGTGTCACAGTAGTATCCAGTACTACACATGTTGAAAAAACCCTCTGCAGGAAATGTGCTGGGCCACATGTGTGTCCATATGACACACATGCCAGTCAGGGAGGGTCACATACCCAACAACAGTCACATCCAGCAGAACAGGTGTAGACAAACACAAAAAAGGCTGTGCTAAGGCCACTGAATGAAGCCTATGGCTAGCCACTCCCCCCAGGCCATTGCAGACAGACTGCATCAGTTCAGGCAGTGGGATTTAGTTCTGAAGGGTAGGAAGTCAGAAACTAATATGTAGGTCAATCAAACGTAGGACCTGTAGTACACTGACATGCCTCTAGTCAACATGATAGGTTAGAAAACAGAATGGAATGGAGTACCTGACATACCAGTACAGTCATAGCAAATGTGTACAAGTGTCAGGTGTGCACCCCCCCAATCCTGTGTAGCAATGTAGAAACAGTCAGGTGTGCCCCCCCATAGCCTATGTAGACATGTAGTAACAGTCAGGTGCCCCCCAATCCTATGTATAAATGTAGTAACAGTCAGGTATGACCCTCCCCCATCCTGTGTAGCAATGTAGAAACAGTCAGATGTGCCCCCCATAGGCTATGTAGACATGTAGTAACAATCAGGTGCCCCCCCCAATCCTATGTAGAACTGTAGTAACAGTCAGATGTGCCTCTTCAATCCTATGTAGACATGCAACAGTCAGGTGTGCCCCCCCATTTCTGTGTAGCAATGTAGAGACAGTCAGATGTGCCCCCCATAGCCTGTGTAGACAGTAGTAACAGTCAGATGTGCCACCCCAATCTTACATAGACATGTAGTAACAGTCAGGTGTGCCCCCCCCCATCCTGTGTAGCAATGTAGAAACAGTCAGATTTGCCCCCATAGGCTATGTAGACATGTAGTAACAATCAGGTGTCCCCCCAATCCTATGTAGAACTGTAGTAACAGTCAGGTGTGCCTCCTCAATCCTATGTAGACATGTAGTAATAGTCAGGTGCCCCCCCCCACACTTCTGTGTAGCAATGTAGAAACAGTCAGGTGTGACCCCCATAGCCTATTGTAGACATGTAGTAACAGTCAGGTGTGCTCCCCATCCTGTGTAGAAATGTAGAAAAAGTCAGGTGTGTCCCCCCAACCCTACTTAGATATGTAGTAACAGTCAGGTGTGCCTCCTCAATCCTATATAGAAATGTAGTAATGGTCTGGTGTGCCCCCCAATCCGATGTACACACATTGTAACAGTCAGGTGTGCCCCACAATCTGATGTAGAAATGTAGTAACAGTCAGGTGTGCCACCTCTAATCCTGTGTAGCAATGTAGAAACAGTCAGGTGAACCCCATATCCTATGTAGACATGTAGTAACAGTCAGATGTGCCACCCCCAATCCGATGTAGAAATGTTGTAACATGTATGTGCAGGTATAATACCAGTGGGGCACGGATGCCCTGTGGTGGCCAAGGTAGCAGGATAGATTTCAGGATTTGTACAATATGCAGGTATGTGTGTGTCAGGTTGGTGTGTGTTTCATATTGTGTGAGAGTGGTCAGTATGTATGCATGTTGAGGTATGATCTGGTGGTCATTGCCCACTACTGCCGATGACAGGTCCAAATCCTCACAATTACAGTGCCAAAGACAATTCCCACCAGTATAACACATGCTAGCATAGGTTCATAGGTTCATAGGTTCATACTAGGCTATCTGCCTTAGGGCATTTATAAGCCTAGCCAGAATGTGTTTGGCTTTCCCACCCATTTTAAATTTATTTTGCTATGCCCTTTTTCGAGGTTAGTATACTGTGCCTCTGTCTAACAGTGACACAGAAGTGATACCCGGGGTAAACCTACGATCTCCCATCCACTCATCAAGATTCCTCTTGAAGAGAGTCAATGAGGGATTCTGCCTAACCTGGACTGGGATTTTATTCCAGAGTGAAGGAAGCCTCTGGGTATGAATCTGTCCCTCCAGCATGTCCTATTTATTTCAGTGCTGAGGTTCAAGTCTCTCGAGCGTGTAGCTCGATGGGATTTGGATTTTCTGAGGTGCAGCATGTCCATTAATTCTGGGTTGGACATGGCTTTATATGTCAGGCACAGATCGCCTCTGAACAGGCGGTATGCCACTGAGTAGAGCTGGAGTTTCTTTAACTGGGCAGCATATGGCATCTGTTTGAGCTCTTTGATCCTCTTGGTGAGATACTTTTGGGGTCTTTCTAGTTGCTGCAGGTGTCTGGTAAGGTACATCCCAAAAGGGGCATTGTACTCAATTATGGGCCTGATGAGGGATGAGTAAAGAGGCACGATGACCTCCCCTGATCTAGATGTGAATCCCTTCATGATTACGTGGGCTATATAAAATGTTTCTCTAACCGTGGTTGTCAAATGAGAGATTGCTATCAACTTGGGTCCCCAGGTCCCTAATTACTTCTTCTGTACTTAATGGATTACCACCTATGTGGTAATTTGTGGGCACTTTGTTTTTGCCAAAGGGGATGACTATACACGTTTTGGCATTTAGCTTGAGGCCATGGCTCTGGCACCAGTTGTCTGTTTCTATGAGGCCCTTTTGGAGGATGCTTGTGTCGGCTGGAGAGTCGATTATGGTGCCCAGTTTGCATTCATCTGCGAACTTGGTCAGCCACAGTCCTTCTGTGTTGGCCTGTACCTTCGAGAAATATATACCGAACAAGAAAGGTCCCAGGACTGAGCCTTGTGGGACACCATTTGTAACTGGTTTGGAGTCTGACATGGCTCCAGCAATTCTAACCATGTGGGTTCTGTCCTTGAGCCAGTTTGCAATCCATCTAGTGACATAGGGGTTTATATTTAAGCTGGTGAGCTTATCTATAATGCCCAAGTGGGGTATTGTATCGAAGGCTTTTGCAAGGTCCAGGTAGGCTGTGTGGACCACCTTCCCCTCATCAATGGCCTTGGTGACTGTTTCAAAGAAATCAACCAGGTTTAAGAGGCAGGATCTGCCCTTAACAAAGCCGAACTGGGTAGTATCCAATGTCTGTAGGTCCCCAATATCTTTATTTATGAGGTCCATGATTATCCTTTCCATAGCTTTGCAGACCAAGCTAGTCAGGCTTATGGGGCAATACTTTCCAGGATCCGTTGAAGCACCACCTTTATGGAGAGGGACCACTGTTGCTGTACGTCACTTTTTGGGCACATATCCTGAAGTAAGGCTGAGATTGAACAGTAGTTTTACGTTTGGGTTTAGCTCTTCTTGGAGTTCGTGTAGGACGCAGCCCGGGACACCGTCTGGTCCCATTGATGCTGTGTTTTTTGCTTTGGAGAGGGCGGCTCTTACCTGAGCATCTGAGATGTCAGGGGGGCAGCACTCTGCTGGGATAGATATTTGCCCTTTAGGTGGGGGGGGAGAAGTTTGCGCTGAACCTGTCAGCTAGGATGTTGGCAATGTCTGTGGGTTCAGTGTATTTTTTGTCATTTTGGACTAATTCTGAGCATATCTGGGAATTACCACCCAGGTTCCTAACATAACTAAAGAAAGCCTTCCGATTATCCTTAGTGTCCTGTGCAATTTTTCTCTCAAAGCTGGCCTTAGACAATTTTATGAGTGCCCGTAGTTTTTTGCTAATACTGATCAGTGATGCCTTCCCTTTTTGGGATTTTGCTCTATCATTTAGTAGCTTCCTCCTTCTATTGTATAGTCTGTTTATGGCTGGGATCCACCAGACAGGACGTCTGCCTTCGGAGGATTGGGTCTTGGTTTTATTTGGGATTGCATGATCCATGCATTCCTGAAGGTGTTCATAGAATGCGTTTATAAAGGATTCTGCGGTCTTGGCCGTATTTTCCACAGGCCCGGGGGCTTCGAAAGATTCCACCTCAGTTTTGAGGAGTGTGAAATTTGCTTTAGAGAAGTTCTTCACTGTAGTTTTCTGGGCAGGGGGTGGGATCGGGATGTGAATATCCAGTGAGATTAGTTTATGGTCTGATCTTACCAGTGAGGGATACACTTCTGGTCTGGAGCTTAGTGTCCCCATGTTGGTGATGATCAGGTTCAGTATGTTTTCCCCTCTTGTGGGAGTGGTAACAAGTTGTTCCATAGCATTTGAGTTTATAAATTCTAGGAACCTTTGGGCTAGGGTGTTGGAGCTAGAGTAATGCTCCCAGTCTATGTTTGGGTAGTTGAAGTCACCCAATATAATGGTGTTTGGCGAGACCTTCATATTTTCCAGTGTTCTCAGGAAGGCCGAGTGGGATTCCTGGGTTTGGGAGGGTGGTCTGTAGCAGACTATAAACTGGAAAGCAGTTTTACCCACTGTTAGTTGCACATGGATAGTCTCTGATGCTTCGTGCTTTGCCACCAACCTGGAGGTGTGGGTATCTTTGATGAATATCAATACTCCCCCTCCTTTTGTGGTTCGGTCCAAGTTTTGGGGCCGAAAAGCATGGTATGAGGAATAACTGGGTAGTGCTGGGGTGCTCTCGAGAGCCTTGAACCAGGTTTCTGTTACTGCACAGATGTCGATGTTCTCCATGCTAAGGAGAGTTTCGAGTGCGTGCATCTTGAGGTTTAGACTTCTGGCGTTGAGTAGCATTACTCTTAGTTTCTTATCCCTTGTGATACCTATGGAGGTGGGTTTGTCTTTTGAGCCTTGCCTAAAAAAGGCACTATGGGGGTAGCAAGAGCCTTTGCCAATATCCGAAAGCCTAGGGGTAACAGGTGCAAGCCATCGCTAGTGAAGCATCGTGGCTTGTCGAGCATATCATCCCAAGCTGACAGGCATTGGATCCCCCTTGAATGACACCAGTACTTAAGCCAATTGTTGAAATTGATCATCTTGTCTTCATATTGTGGCATCATTCTTGGTGAGGGTAAGATGCTACTCAAGGTCAGGGTCATACCGGCCTGGGTTACATGCTCAGATAGCTCCTTTATGTCTCTTTTCATGTAGTCCAGGGAGGTACGTTTCAGGTCATTTACACCAGCATGGACAATGACTGAATCATATTTGTATTTGCCTTGGAGTGACCTGAGTGCTTGTGTTATGTGGCGGATCCTAGCGCCCGACAGGCTGCTCACTGTGACCCTCTCCTTGTTCAGCCTGGTGAGCGGGACGTCAGTGTGCCTGACGATAGAGTCACCTATTACAAGTGTATCAGGTGTGTTGTTTAGTCTTAAGGGCTGTGACTGTTTGGCACACTGGCTTTGTGAGATATGTGTTGCATGTGTTTTGTTTTGGGGTAGCGGTTGCTTGGGTGTCTGCTTTGGAGGTATCTGCTGCTTAGGCAGATCTTTATTTAGAGCCTCCGAGTATGTTTTTGTGTGATTATGTGTTTGGTTTGCTGTCGTGGTAGGTCTATGTGAGACTGGAATTGTAGTGAGTGTGGTTTCCTTCTCCTCCTGACTGGTTATGCCAGTACTGAGTTGAGAGAGCTTAGCCTCCAGTTAGGCTACATGGTTGCATCTCTCACATGTGTTGCAATTTGTTGGGAGGAGGAGAGGGTTGTCTGTGTACATGAGGCAGTTGTAACATTGCCTCAAGATTCCCAGATTCACCAGCTAGACCGGAGAGGAGATTGACAACTGACCTTTGGACATGCTAGAATAATATTGGGAATTCCTTAATAATTGAAAACAAGGGCCAGTGGGGAGTGAGGGTGTAGTGTTTTTAATTTTTAGTGCTGACTTATATAATTGCTTTAGTGAGCAAGTGCCAGGTAACTTAAGTGCAATATGTTACAGGTAACTTAAATGCAAAAACGACAAACAGTAACTTTCTTTCAAGTGAAACAAGGAAATAAGTACAGTAAGCAATGCAGATATCACTAGTGTCCCACAGAAGCACTAAGAAGCTGTGTATTAGGTGGAATTAACATTCCAGGGAAGTTCCAGGGAAGCAGTAAGCCATTGTAAATGTATGGTGGTAATATGTATCACCATCTGAAAGATTGACATGGCATGGTTGTTGGGCTAGATATACAAGCAGTACACAGGGGAAAGGACCCCAGACATACAGTATATAATGTGTAACTGTGAAATGGACACATCCTTAGAATTGTACATACAGGTATGCATCACATTATCTGGGCCTGTAGTAGGGAATACCTATGTAGTCTGCCCGAACACTTGCAGAATACAAAGGTTGTAGGACTGATGTATTGGGAAACAGGTGTTGTACCTGCACATGCTACCATAACTGGAATGCCCCATGCATATCTGTGCATCAGATGCAAGTAGTGTCCATAGCACACATGCACCCAGCTCACCCAAACACCATCCACAGGTACCTCTCTGGTCGTATCCCTGCTGTTTGGAGTGGGTACAATATGACCACCACCTGTATATGGAAATAGCAACAGAATGCAGCATGCAGTGCAGGTGTTCCATGCAGATGTGTCCCTAGCTGTAGGTAACACCCTGCCAGCATCCACACCACGTAATCAGTACTAATAGAAAGTATTTGTATGAACACCTAAAACACCTACCCTGTCAGCCCAGGGGAATATACTGTAGGGCGGTCTAGGATTGTAGGACTGACAGAATGCAACGGTCTGCCACAGCTGGCCTGCATCACCACCAAATGACCTACAGGCCTCTGCCAAAGGCCTGTGTATCACATGTACTGCCAATGCATGTTATGTCATAGACACTCACATAACAACTTAACACACTCCACATAAGCCATATGCAAGGCCATAAGGACAAACCACAGTAACATGTCCACCATGTCCCACTGCATGAGCTGTGAACCAACACTGAAACACAGCTGTGATGAGGTGATAACTTTAGGGAAAGTATCAGAGATTGTATGTATAATGTATGGCAGGTGATAGAATAATAGAGGGGGGTGGGAACATGGGCAGCATGGAATGTGCAAGGTCCAACACACACAGCTGTGTGAACATACTATCCCTGGCTGCAAAAACATAAATGGATGGCTACAAACCTGCCAGTATACCACAATAGGGGTAATGTCCTGACTCATGGCCCCTGCCTCTGGGTAACCTGTGTGAATCTCTACAGCTGTGAGGTATTGCCACAGCAAGTTAAGGCCATACTGTTATGTCAATGGATATACAAGTTTGGGATCCTCTGCCAGCACTCTACCAAGGTGCTGAACTGGTTATACAGACCCAGTAGCAAGTGCCTGCAGTTCCCCCTGTAGAATGGCATAACTTACTATGAATATGTAGGCATCTGCCCACAATACCGGACACAGCTGCATTCACCCTTCTTCCCCAGGACATCACTTTGAGCAAGAATGTCCACATGACAGTACTTGAGGAAATAAAACATCACAGTGTATAACAGTACACATGTCTGAATATCTCTGCTAACACCAGTACCATGTAGCAGAAGCAGCACAGACACAATCACCTACAGTACACGCTATCCCTTTCGCAGTTTGTCCCCATATTGCCAAATGATCTACAGATACCCTGCAGAAACAGTTTACTACCTGTAGGTGTACAACACAAAGGTCTGCACTGGAGTACAAATGACCTGGAATGGATCCACACATTCAATACAGAAGGGCATACTTGGGATGCTCACACACTTAGAGAAATGAAGGCAATGTCAGACAACAACATACCAAAAGGTCATACTGGGCATGCTCATACACTTAAACAGATGAAGCCCATGTCTGCAAACAACAGTGAACCATACATATCTGACTGTTGCAGATGTTAGTGCATACACTCCTCAGTATGCACCAGTCATGCTTTGCACACACAGAGAATAGGAATACAGACATATATCTAAGGCAACACACTATAATAAGCCAAAAGTAGACATACATAGATGTGTGGAAGAGAGTGACTGTGACAAAAAGCCATCCATCATGAGTCCTGTTCCACCCAGCATACAGCCAAATGGCCACAGCCACATGATGTGTAAATGTCACTCACTGTAAAAATTAGCCACTGGTATCCATCAGCATTACAGACTATGTGGTGCAAGTGCTAGCTGTGCAACATGACTGTACAAGGCAGTAGTCATCTAGCAGCTGTATACACGCACCTGCAGAATATAACCCTGCGTGTGCCTGCATGTGTTGTGTCAACCTCTAGATGAATGGGTTATGGCCCATGCACACACACTGCCCTCCTCATAGCCCTACTATGACAAGCCTGCTGATGTCATCCACTTTGAAATACATCTTTGGGAATGGAGCAGCCCAGTAAGCTCTGTGGTGTGTCCTAATACTGCGTAATGCTGTAGTGTGATAAATGAATTAGGTAGGAGTTCTAATCCCAGACATGGCAATTGTTGTGTGTGCCTGTCTGTGTAGGGAGCAATGCTTTTTAGGCTAGTCATGCTCACTACAATTCAAATGTCCTAGTTTGGCAAGGCTGCAGATGTCATTCACTGTGAAATGCACCTTTGGGAAAAGTGTAGCCCAGTAATCTCCATGGCGTGTCCTATAACTGCGTAATGCTGTAGTGTGATAACCTAGTTAGGTAGGAGTTCTAATCTCAGACATGGCAACTGTGTGCGTGTCTGGGTACGAAGCAATGCTTTTTATGCTAGTCACACTCACTACAATTCAAATGTCCTACTTTGGCAAGGCTGCTGATGTCATTCACTATGAAATACACCTTTGAGAAGGGTGTGGCCCAGTAATCTCTGTGGCGTGTCCTATAACAGCGTAATGATATAGTACTCTGGTAGGTGTTCTATTGCCACACATGGCAAGTGTGGATGTTTGTGTGTGTGTTTCTATGCCTGTGTAGGGAGAAAAGCCTTTTTAGACTAGTCCCACTCACTACAGATCAAATGCCCTACTTTGGCAAGGCTGCTGCTGTCATTCACTGTGAAATACACCTTTGAGAAAAATGTAGCCCACTAATCTCTGTGGCACGTCCTATAACTGTGTACTGCTGTAGTGTGATAAACTAGCTATGTAAGAGTTCTAATCCCAGACATGGCAAGTGTGTGTCTCTGTCTGTCTACGGGTCAATGCTTTTTAGGCTAGTCACACTCACTACAGATCAAATGCCCTACTTTGCCAAGGCTGCTGATGTCATTCACTGTGAAATGCATCTTTGAGAAAGATGTAGCCCAGTAATCTCCATGGCGTGTCCTATAACAGCGTAATGCTGTAGTGTGCTATAGTATTCTGATAGGTGTTCTATTCCCACACATGGGAAGTGTGGATGTTTGTAGGTGTGTTTCTATGTCTATGTAGGGAGCAATGCCTTGCTGATGTCATTCACTGTGAAATACACCTTTGAAAAAGATGTAGCCCAGTAATCTCCATGGTGCATCCTATAGCAGCGTAATGCTGTAGTGTGATATAGTACTCTGGTAGGGGTTCTATTCCGACACATGGCAAGTGTGGATGTCTGTTTGTGTGTTTCTATGTCTGTGTAGGGAGCAATGCCTATTAGGCTAGTCACACTCACTACAGATCAAATGCCCTACTTTGCCAAGGCTGCTGATGTAATTCACTGTGAAATGCACCTTTGAGAAATATGTAGCCCAGTAATCTCCATGGCACATCCTATAACAGTGTAATCTTGTAGTGTGATATAGTACTCTGGTAGGGGTTCTATTCCCACACATGGCAAGTGTGGATGTTTGCTTGTGTGTTTCTATGTCTGTGTAGGGAGCAATGCCTTTTAGGCTAGTCACACTCACTACAGATCAAATGTCCTACTTTTGCAAGGCTGCTGATGTCATTCACTGTGAAATACACCTATGGGGAAGGAGTGCACCAGTAATCTTTGTGGCGTGTCCTATAACTGTGTAGTGCTGTAATGTAATAATCAATTTAGGTAAGAGTAGGAGTTCTAATCCCAGACATGGCAGGTGTATGTGTCTGTGTTTGTCATTCGTATCATGTGTGGAGGTGGTCATGTGTGTGCAACAACTGGACTCATTGTGACATGGGTTTTGCAAATTTCTTATATGGTGGCCTTATTATATTTCAAAATGTCCACCATACAAGGATAACATATGTGAAATAGTCAAGAGGCTGGGGTGCCAATCCATACCCCTACATGTGACATCAAGGCCTGGTGAACAAAGTTAGCAACCCTTGCATTACCCAGAGAACACTCTCACTCCATGCCTCATACACAAACACACTTGCCTAGGGTATGGTGGTAGTACCCTGCATATTGCCCACAGTTAGTAACCATGGTGTGATTGCAGTGGAGTACAGAGGGCATGGCACCCTGTCCATCAGTACAACAGGCATGTACATGCAGACAGTGCACCTTCACTATGTTCCACACTGGACACCTGCAACACCTGTGGTGCCATAAAATGTGACCCACAAAGGACATACCATGCCTGAAAACACATGCCCTGCATGGACAGATGCCACTGACACCAGAGAATACCTGTATCATGCTATCATTGTAGGTGCAGGGTCAACCTGCTGTCCATTACCTGTTCCTGCCACATGAGGCCAGGACTGGCACATCTTATGATAACAATATGTGTACACAACATGGGCCAGATACATCAGGTAAAGTTCTACATGTCAGTGTACATGCATGTGGGATGTGTGCAAACCCAGACATCGTCCATATCATGGACTAAAGAACACATACATGACAAGCAATGCACAGCAATGACCACACACAATAGTTACCCAGGTGACTGGATGGTGAATGCAATACCCACCTGTGTGGGCCAATCCAGACACTACACCCCTGATTTTTCCTGACCCTGTCAATGTGTCAATGTGGGTGGGTCCCTGAGAGAGTGTGGTTGTGTTAAGGCTGACACCTGTTCATGCAGACAGGCACGTGTACTACACCTACCGCATCACTACCATATCACTGTTGCAGACGTCACTCACCATCACATATACGGTTGGAGAGCTCCTCAACATGTAAGCTATCTGGTGCATCCAATAACTGCATAGACATATGATAGCAATACACAGTCAGTCAGGGGATTGATACCTTGTACTGGTAGGTGTGTGACACAAACATGCTTAGGTTTTACTCTCCCAGCCCCTCCCTGACCTATCTTTGCCTCTGTCTGCCTCTCTCACTCCCTCCGTGGTGATGTGGAGATGTACACCTGCTTTGCTTAAGCATCAGCATGTGTTTTGTAAGTGATGCTCATGATCAGCTGATGGCCTCTGCATGAATTGCAGCCCTCCTCTAGCTGATTGCATGTGGGACAGCTGAGGTAACATTCCCACAGCTAATTGCATGGAAACACACTCCATTATCTAGGAACATCATGTTGGTGTTGGGCCTTTTCATTCACTGTGAGCAGGACCTAGATCTGTTGTTTGGCAAACAGCATCACAGATAGATTGGGGATTTACCTTTAACAACATACACTGTGGAAACAGGCTAACACACAGGGGATGTGCCTGACATGACTACAGAATGTAAGTGTCACTATTCTGCATTTGGAGTAATGTTGGTTTAACAGGGTGTGTGTGGATATGGCTGGTCTACATGTTTTAATACCTGTCATGACAGTGCTATGTTTCTGAGGAAAACCCCACCTGTATGGTCATCTGCAGACTGGGCAATGCATGGTGCCTTTTGTTTCTTGTGTTACTCATGGAGCACCTATCTGAGAATTGCAGAAGCATAATGTGAGGACTGCAGACAGTACATGGTGACAGATGTGAGAGTTACTGAGTTCATATCCCTCATAGGACATATGTCACAACAAATCCTGTTAAAACTGTAAATGTATGGGGTTATCACAGCAACCTGTCAATATTGGCCCTGTGTTTGTACCTACAGACACAACTCTGTCAACCTGTGTACATATGTAATTCAGTAAGAGGTACATATGTTCTGTACACTATAAATTAGTGACATCATATCTGATAAGAAGCCAGTGGGATATCAGACTGTGACGCATGTTATGTATAGGTGGGGTTATCTTCGAGGAAATCACCTGGGCAATCTGTGGTTGTGTATACAGTACTGAGGTCTGTGTACTTATGGTGATTGTCGACAGGGTGTGTATTGTGAATATGTACCTTGGCCTGTGTACAGACTGTGGTAGATGTCATTGTTATTGGTCCTGTTCTATCTGATGTTATATGCTGCTTCACTGTATGTTACCCTATCGGCTTACATGCTTGTAGGACCAAACACACACATGTCCCATACTACAAACAGGCATCGGACCACACTGTGTAGTGGCCCAGTATATGTACGGTTAGCGTGTGAGTGGCACATATGAGGATGGTGTTGATCAGATAGTCCATATACTGCAATATGGGTCTATATCAGTTCAAAGAAACGGCTGAAGTTTGAACACCATATGTTCGAACTTCTAACCACGAAGTGCACAAACATCGAAGTCCTTAACTCAAACCCTAAGCCTAAGGTCCGTCACTATCACACACTCATCTGACCTGCACCCTAACCCTAACTCACCTATCCTGCCCTAACTGTAAAGTCTGTCACTCTTGCACACCCACCTCACCTGTGCCCTAACCCTAACTCACGTAACCTGCGCCCTAACCCTAAAGTCCACACAATCGCAAACTTACCTGAACCTGACCCGTAACTTCCCACCACAGTCCTGATAATTGCAAAGCCACAGAAACGGCCCACCAAATTCTTTCCCTGGGAAAGAATTTGGTGTTCCACGGCTTCACGATAATCAGTGTTCAAGCTTCACAGTTCGAACATCTGGTGTTCGATCATCAGCCATATTGACGGACTGATATAGAATCCTGTAATATTATGTTAGCTGCCATATGTGGCTGTGGTTGTGTTCACATTGGTTGTGGTTATGCACTTTCCCACAGGTGTCTGTTACTCTGTGCTGTGACATGCCTGTAGAGCCTGCTATATATGCAAGAACATGTGTATTCCCCCATAAGAAATGTAAACCAGTGTTGTGGCAGTCTGCCTGTAGCCTGCACAGTGCATTGTTACATGCCTAGCAGCTTTGTGTACTCAACCAGTGTGATGTTATGTCCAGATACTTGCCAGATGTACTGCTGTCAGGCCACCATAACAGTCATGTATGTCGGACAAAGCAGTGGGATGCTGTACAGATGTATGTCACTAACTAGTGGGTAGTATGTGGCCATGGCACCTCTATACCAGTGGTTAGTATGTGTCAGGACAGACAGGGGTGTATGAATGCATAACCGATGGGGGTAAATGTATACCAGTATTTATGTGATATACCCATCTACATGGCTGTTAACATCCACATTGTCAGGCTCGGTCTACATGTCTTGCACTAAGGAGTTTGGTGTATACCTCTGGACTGACCAGAGTGTGTCAGACAGTCCATATTTATTGGCCATACCTCTGCTATAGTCCACAGGATCCTTACTGTTCTAGCAGTGGTACTGTACTATGATGTCCTTAGGATGTCTGTCTGTGGCCAATGGCGCACATGTTAAAAGCAGATGTGACCTCCCACACACAACATGTCTGTGAAGACAACCTCTATCACAGTAGCAATAGTCTACATATATACCTGCAATACATACCTTGCATTAAGAGGTTGGGACTATTGGTGCTGAGGTAGGGCTCCACTCCATGTTCAGGACATATGGTGAACATATATGTATATATACTTATCCATATATCTATATAGATATATACACATATACATATCGACATACATAGATGGATATGTATGTGTACATATATATATATATATATATATATATATATATATATATATATATATATATATACATATATATATATATATATATATATATATATATATATATATATATGTACATATATATATATATATATATATTTATATATATATATATATATATATATACAAACACTCAGATATATACATATACACAGCAATATATGTCTACACATATGCAGATAGAGATACATATGCAGATATACTTATGGATCCCTACATTTATATTGACAGTAATAGGTATATCAGAATACCTCTGTATGCACATATAGTAATAGATATCTTCATACATATCTACATAAATAGGCATATCTGTACACAGAGGATGTGCATACATATATAGCTATATATACATATCTCTCTCTCTCTTTATATATATATATATATATATATATATATATATATATATATATATATATATATATATATATATATATATATATATATATATATATATATATATATATACATATATATATATATATATATATATATATATATATATACATATATATATATATATATATATATATATGCACATACGAAGAGATATACACATGGCCATATATATGTTGCACTATACAGATGAGTATACAGGCATATGTATGAATATATATGTGTATGTACATGTAGACATATATCAACCAATTATATGTATGTATCCATATTCCTGTCATGTGTAAGCCTCATGGTTGTGTATACACTCCCAGATTTATCTCACTGTATGTCTCTGCTATGTGTACATTATGATAAAACAACATATGCGATGCAACAATCATATTAATAGAAAGTACTACACAATGGTGGAAGTAAAGGCAATTGTTCAATACTAATCAATATATGTATTGACAGATATATTGGAAAAGCAACAGCTGTCTTTGCAGTGCTCATGGTGTAGTGGTTAAGTGTTGTGACTTTTGTGTACAGGGTCCTGGGTTCAAGTCATGCAAGGGCTGTTCATTTTGTTGCTGGGCATTACAAGGGCTGTCAGATATGGAGTAGTTAAGGCAGTTTTGAGTAGCTTTGAGTGCGTTTGCATGGGTTTGCAAGAAGCTAAGTGGTACTAAGCTATGGGTAAACGTACAGGCGCTTACACAGTGTAAGCTTCACTTACCAGTGCACAAATCAGCTCAGCTGTTATATTGCAGCAATGTTGATACCTACTAAGCATGGCTTAGCCCTGGTAACCAGTTCACACCACCCAGTCTGATAACATAGGAGGGTAATGACATCTGTAATAAGTGCATGTAATGCCATGTACAATACATATGACTATGTGCTGTCATTACAGTAACAAGGGATGTGAATGCCATGTGTGGGACACAGACATATGTGAGGCCTGTACAGCACTGTCATCCATGTGACTGTGTTACATACAGGGATAGTAGCCCAGGGTACATGCTGTCACACTGGCATATAGTGTATCATGGCGGTACTACTGTTGACAGTGCCTACCCAGGCAAGAGTAGATTGCTATATGTAGTACTGACATCAGGCACACCTGCAGGCATAGCTGGACTCTGAGGCCTCCCTGTTGTATCCCTGGTGTATAAGATGTGTCACAGTATATAACCCCCACTGGGTAATGATCCAACATGTGGAATGTAACTGTAGACTACTGCCTGTACAGCACATGATAGCAAAGTCTCCTGACATGTAGGCATGGCATACATATTGTTGTCAAATGTCTATCTGTCAACACATTCATCCTACTGCATAGCTACTTGCCATGCTGATGACTGACAGTCCCTGTACAGATATGCAGATGGCAGGTATCCAGCTGGGATATGTACAGGCATCATAAGCTTGATTGACACTGACATGTCTGCCCAGCTGTCTAAGAATTGGCACATATTAGAGATAACACCCTGTACACACCACATGCAATGGGTACCTCCACTACACTACCACAGTCAACAGAACATGCTTGGATACAGGTCTCCATCACAGACACTAACCATCTATTGTAATTGATGTTGCATACATGTCAACATGATCACCTCAGTGGCCATGTGCAGGAGGCACCTGGAGGAATGGCTGATGCATGTCACTCTCACCCTGAGAGTCACCACAGTAGTGTCTGTCGATAGATTGCCTGCTGCCACATGTCAGGTGGCAGGATACCACTGTACACACAACCCCTACACAACTCATCTCTCCTTGGACAATAGTTAGGTACACAATTATGACCACCTGCAGCGATGCACCCCAGTACTGACACATGTGTACGTGTGCATGACTGAGTATTAGCACAAAACAAGCAATTTGGTTACAAGTACCCGAAACTGCACTGATAAACCAAAACAAGGTACACGCCAGATAGCTAGTCTCAGATGATTGTTTATTTCGCAAATCCATGAACCAACACTGAAAAATCACACTGCAAACCAAAGAACATTAACGTAGTATAAAATATCCTAACGTTTTCGTTGTTTCACTTCATCAGATGAATACCACAATCAAAATTGACTGTTTAAATAGAAGTTTAAAATGTTGACATCCAATGAAAATACAAAAACAATTAAAACCTTGTTAAAATTGTGACATGTTTGAAATATTTTGTTAAATGCTAAAAAATACCATATATGTACATATTTAAAAGAACTGAGAATATTGTTCTAAAAACTGAATGTTCAGTGTCAGGACCTGATTTTATAAATCAATAAAATCAATAAAATAATAAAAAATTGAATAATATGTAAATGAAAGTGTGTCAAGTATATGCAATAAAAACAGCTCCATCTGTTGGTGAAAGTAAAAAGCATTCTTACAACATGAATATACTTTTCCAATGTTTCCCTGAGTTGTGATATGGATAACAAAAGTGAAAGCCATAACTATTCAGTACTAAATCCTTAAAACATATTATGAACAAATTTAATGTTAAAACCTTTTTTAAAAACAATAAATAATATAAATAATATAGATGCAAAGTAATAGTTTAAAAATATGAATAATATTGTATATGAGTGTATATGTGTATATTTTATAACTTAGCAGCCCTTAGTTTCAAAACGGGCTTTGCAGATACCATGTCATTAAGGCCTTGGGGATGACTGGCATCTAAAACCAGCTGCCAATACAATTCCCTATATTCTAAACGGGTCTCCCAAAGACCATCCCTAGGGTCTATGAGTACTACCTCAATAACAAAGAACTTAAAATTAGCTTTCTCACAGGTTAATGTATGTTTAAATAAAGCATTATTGTCGTTCTTTTTCCTTATACCATAACCGTGTTCATAAATTCTTTGTTTTAACCGTCTCTCAGTTTTGCCTACATAAAATGAATCACATGAGGCACATAAAGCTAAATATACCACCCCTGAGGTGTTACAGTTTGCAAACCCATTTGTATTAATGTATTTGTTTCTACTTTTTATATGAAGGGTCTCAAGGTTCAATATATTACAACAGTAACCACAACTACCACACTTATGTGTCCCTTTCTTGTTGTTGTCATATACATTGTATAAATACTTATGTGCACCCCCTTCCAAAATATTTTTTAAATTACGTCCTTTTTTATAAATATACTGCAAAGGTCTCTCAAAAATAACTTCTAAATCTGAAATTTTTGCAAATCTAGACCATTCAGTGCTTATTACTTTTTTAATTACATTGGTTTCATCCGTACAAGTCATAGTAAAAGCAGACGAAAATTTCTGCTCTGTGTTAACATGTCCTGAGTTTACAATTTCCGTGTTAGTAGTGGGCAATCCTATGCCTAAAATGGGAGCAAATCTATTGCTCCTACCATCCTTTACTTGTGCATAAATTTCTGTTAACATTTCATTTGGATAACCTCTAGTTTTGAACATATCTATAATGATTTTACTTTGTTCTTCAAATTCCTTGTCCAAAGAGGTCATTCTACTTGCTCTAACTAGTTGACCTTTAAAGACCCCTCTCTTTTGGTGTGGTGGGTGGACACTATTAAAATGTAAATAAGAGTTGGAAAAGGTTGATTTTCTGTGTATTCTGGACTTAAATCCATCTGTTGTTCTAACTAAATTAATGTCTAAACATATCAATTCATTGTCGTTAATTTGATGTGTGAATCTCAGAAAGTCAGTAGTTCCAGTAATATATTCAAGGAACTCCACAAATTTAGTTTCTGAGTCATCCCAGAATAAACAAATATCATTCAAGAAGTGCCCATATAGATTCCAACAATTGTAATATTCTGAGGAGAAAACATATTTTTTCTCCCAGTATAACATAACAATATTGGCATAAGTGGGTGCACAATGTGCCCCCATTACCACACCCTCTAACTGCTTAAAATATTCACCTTGAAAAATATATAAAATAGTTTTTTAACACAAGGTCCATTAATACAAGACATGTTCAAAATGTTTTAAAAGGAATAGTGTGAATGTCTGCTAGGAATTCTTCAAACCAAATCAGACCTGTGTTGTGAGGAATACAAGAGAATAAATCTATCACGTCAAGAGTGATGAAACTTTTTGTATTGATCAATGAACTGTCAATACGTCTTAAAAAGTCCCAGGAGTCTTTTAAAATAGTCTTGTTTGCCAAAATAACTGATTTAAGTTTAGAATCTATGTATTTAGCCAAAGGTGCAATCTCTGAGCCTTCAGCCGAAACTATTGATCTCAGTGGAGGATCAACTAAATCTTTATGCACCTTTGGAATACCAAAAATTGAAGGGACTTTTGTTTTTTTGACAGTCAAAAACTTATATGTACTTCAATCAATCCTTCAAAAAGTAAATCATTTAAACACACCTGTATTTTCCTGTAAGCTATGTGTATTTCGTTTAATGACACCCTAGCATAAGTTTTTTCATCATTTAAAATATCCAAAATTTTACCCTTGTATGTAATATAATCCATGAAAACAGCACCACCACCTTTATCCGGTTTCATTATTCTAATATTCTTGTTGTTTCTACAGCCTTGTAAAATTTCCCTTTCTTTTATTGTAAGATTGGGGGTTAGTCTACTGTGTTTTAAATGCTCCCTCAGTTCTTTTTCCACTAAGGTTTCAAAGTTTTTTAACTGAGGGTGTAAAGGTGGATTAAAAGTGCTTTTTCTGGTCAAAGGGTTTTTTACGTGTCTTTTTTCTTGGGCTGAAAAGAATATTTCCAAATTTTTTTGTCGAATAAACAACTTAAGGTCAACTAGTAAATTAAGAATATTATTCTTAACCTTTGGTATGAAAGTGAAACCTTTTGAGAATAAAGCAAAGTGTCCCTTGCTAATCTCGGTATTGGTGTAATTAAAAATATTAAATCCTTGCTAAGTACTAATATTACCATTCCTTAAAATTTCCTTAGTAGAATTTACTTCCAATAATCTTTTTTCATTGTTGTTATTGGGTCCCATACTTTCTGTCTGTAGGGACCATGGTTGTACCTTTCTCTTTAATCTCTCTGAACGTCTCGGGGAAGGGTGGTCCAAAGGGACCTGTCTAACTAGGTTTTCATGGTTGTCTTCGCCCTCCCATCTGTCCATATAATTGTCATTGAAAGACATGTTCTGGGAATTGCTGTTTTCTTTGTGTTCCCTAGGCCTTGGATAATGTATCTGTTTACTATATTCATTAACATCTCTATCTATCTTTTTTAACTTTATCTTTTGTCTTTTTAGATCTTGACTCAATGTTAGCTAACATATTAATATATGTTTTTTTCTGTTTCAACCAAAAATAACAAATCATTCACTATTTTGTTGTTCACAGTTTCAACCTGATGAAAAACACCCTCCATTTTGAGCTCATTATTCCATATAATGGCTCTCATAATGTCCTTACCACATCTATCAAACGCTCTTAATAAATCTTTATGAAAATCAAATCCTTCTTTGACATTATTCGGGTATTTACATACCCATAAACCTTTTGGAACTATATTTAAACTTAGACAATGTTTTAAATATGCATTGTCCATTTCACAGTTCTTATATTTATGCAGTAATATGTCCAATTTGTTTAACATTGTGGCATAAGAATCATTGTTGCCATGAGTAGTATTTTGTACTTTCGTAGAAAAGTCTATTTTAAAATCTAAAATGTTTTTAAAAAGTCTTTTTGTACCTGTTGGAAATTAATTGTTTAATTGTCCTTCTCCCTCAGCACTTCTATTATGCATGGTAACGTTCATTGATTCACCTGCATTCGTGTTGGAACCTGCAAAAGTGAGTGCAGGAAACCCATCCAGACTACCACGTCGAACCTGGCCACTCTGTGCTGCCCTGTTATCCTTTCTAAAGTCTTTGTTACCAATATTTGTTCCTTCCTTCGAAGCTAAACATTTTAAAAGTTCCTGGTTTCCAGGTAAACCGGATCCATTAGCAAGCACCATTAACGACTGTCTGAGGGGAGTGAGAAGGTTGACCGAGATACTTGTCCAATGAGCTTTCGCAGCTCAACCGTAGTGGTTTTCTCAAAGCTATTTGCCTCATTGGAAACACTGGAACCAGCCATCGAGTCCATGACCATGAAATATCCATGAAAGAAGCAAGTTGACACCATGTGTGTGGATGAGGGGTGTACCGAGGTGAACTGAGTGTGGTGATGTGGTGTGTGTAGGTATGGGGTTGCCCTAGGTGTGTTTGTATAGTATGTGAGTATGCATGCACACAGTTCTGCCATGTGGCTGCCTTACACAGACATTTATGAACAGCTGCAGACCATACCTGACAGGGTGTGTAGTTCACTGCCTCTGGCCATGGACTCATGGACTGTGCCTGCCAGGGGTTCCACGGGCATGTGCAGGTACAGGCCTCGATGTGCTACTTTCACCTGATGATTTTCAAATGTCTGCTGGTACCCGGTCCCTCCTGAGACTGGCCAGAACCATGTGCTCATGGCCTGCTGTGGTGTGGTGTGGACAGTGCCCCCCACAATGCTGGGGCTGGTACTGCCACTACAGGAGCCCTTTGGAGTCCTAGCATGTCCACATTGACTGCCAGCTGTTGGTGTTGCTGGCCTACATCCACATGGCCATCACTGCACTCCCACCACATGGTCAAGCAAGGACAGGCCATGGTCAATGCGGGTCATCATCTCATCAGGCCACCTATCCATGAACTCCGTTAATGCAGGGATGGCACCAGCCAATTCATGGGATTTGTCACTTGCAGATGTGAGAGCAGCCTTCTGCAGCCTCAGGCCCTGTCTGGTGTAACGTTCTATATGTGCCTGCTCCTCCATGACAGCCTGAAACATGTGCCTGCTGGTACCAGCTATGTCGTCTCTGCCAGGGGCATGATGTCCAGCAGCCCTACCATGAGCACCCTGGAACAGCTGTCTATGTGGTGCCCCGATTCACATCTGGCTATGCCTACTGTGACCAGACACAGTAGGCATGGTTACCACACTTTCCTGTGCACAGCCACTAAACGCCAGCTGTACCTCAGCTATGGCCACTAGTGATGGGGTATGTATAGGCACTAAAACTGTGTGCAGGGTTGGGGTGGTTAAAAGGGGGATGTCAAATGATTGCACTGTTTCGGCCCCTGACAACCCCACCTGTACCTCAACAGTACTATCATCATCTTCGGTGTCTGTATGGATACCAACATCAGATTGCATGCAGGAGGGACCCTGACCCACCATACCACCTGTGGGGGAAAACAATAAATGCACTTTAAAACCTGTACAGCATTGCCTAAAAGTACGTCCACACACACACACACACACACACACACACACACACACACACACACACACACCACCGTAATACCTACCTGTCCGTGACTTTACAGTTTACAGACAGTCCCACATATATGTCCATGTGTACCCCATCCTGCATCACACTTGGTAACATACACAAATTCATTCCACTCATTAACATATCAGTTCTCTAAATGCCTACACAAGCGATCACAATATAAGACCTGTTACTACATTACCTGCCTGACCTGTGTGTAGTAGTATTAGATGGCCTCACTGCTGTCATTCGGTGTTCACCCTGTGTATGTCCAGACATCATGAGCACGGCCTCTATATGTGCGGGCTATGTTCATTCCATAATATCACACACTGGTATGTCATGTGTATGTAATGCTCAGTACATGCCAGATATGCTGCTCAATAACCCTATCATGTGACAACTGTAATATATGGATACACTCCCTGGTGTTGACTAGTACTTCCCCAGTGCATCTGTAGTGCTGACCTCTCTGCTGAATGCAATATCAAGGGTGTACATGGTGTCTACCTTCCCTCTCAATGCCTGTTCCATGCTACAGACCATATTATATTATCAGCTTTCCTGTGATTACATATATGACAAGTATTCCTGGTGTGTATTTTGGCAGTCCATGTCCATGTACTGCATGATCCCAATGGGAGGTACTGCTGTATGAACACTCCACAATCACACATGTGCATACATGGTCAGCCACACAGACACACACACACACATGCACACATGCATCCTACATGCATCAACTTCCCTCCACTTCACCAGAGTGACCCAACAGACAAACTAACTACCCACCAGGATGCACACACACACACACACACACACACACACACACACACACACACACACACACACACACACACACACACACACACACACAGGTGAGGTTGCACAATGATAGTACACACAGTCCTCCTATTACCCATCTGTCAACATGCATAACATATGGTACCCAACAGCATGCAGTGCAGCTATAGTCAATCCATGCTAGCAACAGTATACATGTGTGTGATGCATGTGCTGTGTCACTAGGTGATGCCCCTTCCCCTGGCTACTACTGCACCCATGTACACAGTATTGCTGTGCATCTGTTCTGCACCCTGCCATTTACTGTTGATCACACCTCACAGGTGTACAGCCCATTGCTGAATGTGGAATACTGTGTCAGTTATGTCAGCTTTAATGCTCACAGCCCAAATGTTTTCCAGCAACACATACCTGGGATGATATATGGACAGATGTCATTTGTGAATGCCTGATGTCTGATTTACAGCTCTCAACATTAGTGGACCATGTATGACCAATCTAATATTCTTACACTGACAACCATCAGAGCATAACGTGGCTATGGGGGGGGGGGTGAACACACCCTTATTGATATGACGCACACATCCTTGATCTGCCATAGGACCACATCACTGCATATCTTAACAGTACATGAGCCCAATATGTGACATGTATCCTGTACTTTCACATGCAGTGTCTACGCAATGTGATAGGTGTGTGGATGCTGACCACGATGCATACACACTGTGAGGGCATATGTGTGCACTTATCATGATGGTTTGTCGCACCTCTTGTGTGTACTACAGCAGTCACTACTCCTAGCAAGGGTATACTTGCTATGTGTTTGCTGCACATCTGACATTTTGTGTTATTGCAGTTATCTATGCATATTGTTGGACACGTTCTGGGATTTTGTAGACTATTACAGTGACACAATAGCATGTATATGTATTATTGGCCAGCAGATCCACCTCCCCAAACTCATCTGCCCATGTTACCAGTCCACATCACATGTGTGACCCACCCTGGGGCCTCATCATGTTCTGGTCCAGCAATACTGTCAGGTGGAACCAACCCAGGGGATGTTGTCCCCCCTCGGGTGCACACACAGAAATGCTCCTGTCCCCTGAGGACAGGTCCAGGGTCTGTTCCATAACGGGCTCCACAGACACATGTAGGATGTGCTACATCACCTTGAGGCACCCAGTACACATTCACAGGGCCCACATGCTCCTCCTGCTCAGCCTCCAGGCCAGGCACCTTCAGAACATGGACTGCTGTTGTGAGTAGCAGTGGGTGGTAGGCTTGTTCCCACTGTGTCCATACTGGCACCCATGGGGCATCCCCATCAAAGACCACACACACCATCCAGGGTGTTTACCCACCAGATGTGTCACATGCCACACCTATAGGCTGTCCTGTATATCTACCAACCCTGACCACCTCTACAACTATACCTGCCATACTGCCCCATATTCCCATTCCATACTTCACAGATAAGGGCAATGTATTCCCAACAAGGGGATCACATGTGACATACCCGTCCTTGTTGCACACACTGACAGCTGTAGATATCTGTGTGTATTGCTATGTGTGCTGTTTCCTCACACATAACATGCAGCACTGTGGCAGTAATATAGGGGACATGTATTTACATACATATATGTTTGTGTGTGTGTGTTTGTATATATGCAGACGTGCATATAGCTGTATATCTATATATGTGTAGATATATGTGATGTTGTATATATGTGCTCATATATACGTCTACACATGGGTATCTGTATATTTGTGGGCATACCTATATATATATATATATATATATATATATATATATATATATATAGATAGATAGATAGATAGATATGTGTGTGTGTGTGTGTACACATACACATACACATACCTATATGTGGGGTACATTCAGACATTAGGTCCACAATCTCAAAACACCTTCCTGCACAGCTGCTCTCTTCTGCCTTGCTACAACACAGAAAGGTGCCACATATGGGCACAGCCTGACATTAGGGGTATATGTAGGGCCAGATTACAGGTAACCCTATTACACACCTATGGCATTCCTGGATGCTACAATACAGGTTAACTTGAGTATCCTGCAAGAGGTGGGCTGTGGATCCCATGTGTCCATCATTATGGCATCACTTCCACCAGCAGCTATTGGTCACATAATATACTTCCCATTACACAACACACACTATGATGGCTTACATCTTTTCAGTCAGTACTGCTCTGCACAGTTGACGGGTATGGCCCACTACCCACAGGGATGGACTCTATTGTCCTTAGCAGTTGTTCAGCTGAATATCATTACAACAGCAGCACTTGAAGGCACATATAAATCATTCCACATCATCTATCCCATTATTATGGACCGAGTACTATGGTCAATTACATACATATATACTTCATATTCCTGTTCTGGGAATTCAGACTCTTCTGGATGTTTTATCTCTCTCTCTCTCTCTCTCTCTCTCACTCACTCACTCTCACTCTCACTCTCACTCTCACTCTTCACTCTCAGTCTCTTTCCAGTAAATGGAATGAGCTGCTTTGCATAGATTGCAGCATGGAATTTGTAGGTGATGCACATGATCAAGTAATGGCCTCTGCATCAATCAGTGTCCTCCACTTGCTACCTGCATGCAGCATGATGTGTAGTACTTCCAATTACCACTGTCATGGCAACCAACTACTATAAATCCCTAGATCATGTGGGCATGATCCATTTACCTTTCCTCTATGATGGACATCCTTCCTGTGTGTGGGCAGTAGTGTTACAGACAGCAGGTAGCAATACCTCTTACAGGAGAACCTGCACACTCAGGCCAGCTACATATTTGTAGGATGTTCCAGAACTACAGACAGAGTTTGAACAGGGTTGTTGTCTGCATTGTATAGCACCAGTGTTACAGGGTTTGTGTGTACATACTAGATTAACTTGGAATGCAGTCTGTCTGCATAGCTCTCAACTGTTGGCCTATCCTCTTGATGGCCAGAGGTGTGCCTATTATATTTTATCTGTCCACCACACAGGTCTTGTGTCAGATATATCGCAGGCAGTGTGTGTGTTGAGTGCTATAAGTACATGGCTACATCCATTTCTGTTTCTAACTTCATATTCCTGACTAAGGGTATGTTGCAGACTATCCTGTAATATCAGCAACTTGCTTAGTGTATGACAACAGTTTTATACATATGGGCCTGTGTTCAAGCTTCTGTCCTCCACCTACATACCAGGCTTTGTACATATGACATGCTGTCAGGGGTTGTTATGTAGTGGGCTGTGAATATGTCATGCTGCCATTCCTGTCATCAGTCCAAAGCTGTTGAGTTCCCCACACATACTGTGGAGTTGGGTCCATATATGTGTGGGATTCACCTACACAATGCATGTGTGTCCTTATGTGTTACAGTGGTATATGGCCCTGTATTATTGAGTCTAGGAGGGGATGCACCATAACTAACCTAGGCTGTTACAACATGTGGGGGTATCAGGGGTAAGCTGCCTTAAGGTATCTGGATGTACATTACCGTACAATTCACCTTGGGTAAATGCAGGCCTACTGCCTTCTGCCATACAGACTGTTCTGTTTGTCAGTGTTACTGGCAAATGCAGATGGCCCATACTGGTATACCCTTGCCAGGAGTAGTGTGATCGTGATGGTGTCAGTTATACCTTGTTATGTAACAGATACATCCTATTGTGTCAACTGAGGACTTTACCCCCTAGAGATTGTGTAGAGTGTAGACAGAGGCTGCTGGACTATACATCTGCATTACTTACTGTTGATTGATTGGTATCATGTGGCCCAGTCTGTCTTTACTTTGTACTACCTGAAGGCTTCAGCCTGGACAGCAACATATGTAAACCTTTCCAGACTACTGTATTAATATAGCTGTTTTACAGTTGCATTACTCTGTTTATATATATGAGAGTGTCTAAACAGCTATATGGCATGGCATATACAACTGTAATAGTACACAAATAAAGCTTTCCCATGTATGCAAACTTGTGTGTGGTGTTAAAGCCTTTGACCTCTCTGTAGGTATATGTTGCAGGCAACAATTTTCATTTGTATGGGTGGCTCATACAGTGTTCAGTTGGTAAGGTGGTAACTGTAGGCATAGTGGCTGTTCCATATTGTGTGCACCATCTACATATGTATCTTCCTATACATATCTGAGTGTGTGTATGTGTAGTTACATATATATCTATATCTATGTATATCTGTTTCTGCATATATGTGTTTGAGTATATGTATCCTAGGGATGTTGATTGCTTCCACATTGTACATTCCCTATGGTAGCCAGACTGTACTGCATGACATGTTACTGATACCAGCCTGACATCATACAGGTGGGATGGGGTACTGTTAACATCTTGTACCCATGTTGTGTCAGCTCCTGGTTATGGGATCTGAAACAGTTGGTAGTATATTGTAGGGCAGACATGTTTGGGTGTGCGGGGGAATACCTATACATACAAGACGTACGTTGTTTGGGCCACCTCAACCCCATATATGTTTTTATGTTCCCATTTTTATCTACAGATGTATGTCTGTATATACCTATATAGATATATGTATCTGCTTACACACACACATATATCTCTCTCTCTCTCTCTCTCTATATATATTTATATATATATATATATATATATATTGCTGTATATATATATATATATATATATATATATATATATATATATATATATATATATATATATATATATATATATATATATATATATATATGAGAGAGACCAGATAGCACAGCAGTTAAGGTATTTACCTCCAAGGTACAAGGTTCGATCCTGACCTCCGGCCAATGCATTATCTCCAGCCTATGCATTATTTACTTGTACTTCTGTGGGGTCTTCCCCCAAATCATGCTGAGTGTTTCCATCTGAAACTTATCCATGAACAGAAGACAATTAACAGGGGAGAATGTGCAAGAAATTACTCAGCGCTCAAGTACCCCTAGACAAGTAGAGGAGGAAAAAGACCTAGTAGAAGAAGAATGGCAGCACCTCAAAACAGGAGGTGTGATGACTACAGAACAGATATGTGACCAAGTAAGTGAGAGAAATAAGGTACTTAAAGAAAGGTGACTGAGGAAGTCAAGGATGTAATCAGTTGAAAAGAGGAGTGCAGGGCAAAGTGTGACATGGAAAAGATAGACTAGGCCAGGAAGGAATACTGGATGACTACGAAGGAAGCTAAGAATGGAGTTCTCAGGGGCACAGGAAAATAATTTTCTTGGGTGGCAAAAGCCAGGGTACCATTTGGCTAGGCTTATATAGGCCCTAGGGCCAATATCCTAGAACCTACCTATGTAGATGTAGACATTTATATCTATAGACATATGCATATGTATGTATATATATGGGTCTATATGACTTGGTCGACAGTTCATATGATCGACTGTTTATTTGGTCGACAGTTCATTTGATCGACAAGCATTTGCCCCCTTCCCCAATGTTGTGTGACCCTGGAGTTGATATATATAGTTAGGGGGGTGTGGGGGGCACAGCCCCCCAGTTTGGGGTGGAAGCCCCCCACCTAAAATGCTTGTTGATCAAATGAACTGTCGACCAAATAAACAGTCGATCATATGAACTGTCGACCAAGTCATATAGACCCGTGTATATATATATTTCTTTCTATATATCTATATCTACATATATAGATATGTATATATCTATTTAGATATATATATATATATATATATATATATATATATATATATATATATATACATATATATATATATATATATATATATATATATATATATATATATATATTTATACACACACACACACACACACACACACACACACACACACACACACACACACACACACACACATACATCTACATGTTAAGATACATTTCCTGTACTGTTGAATGACTGGGTTGGATGATATGGTTGTGAAAACATCAGAGTTTTGTGTATCTGGCATGGCTTAGTGATAAATCACTTTGGCTATGGTGTGCAGGGTCCTGGGTTTGGGCCTTGCATTGGCTGTTTATTTTTTTGCTGGGCTGAACATGGGCCATTGTATACAAAGTGATTAAGGCACTTATAAGCAGTTGTAAGCGGGGTTGCGTGAGTTTGCACAGAGGTAAGCACTGCTAACTTCCAGTTACAGTTTCTTATACTCAGCTCTTAAATTGCTTAACCTGTGTAGACATTGTTTACCCCTGTGCAAACAAGCTTAAACCCGCTTACTGCTGCTTAAAAGTGCTTACTCCTGCTTACCCCCGTGCTAATTTTTTTAACAGAAAAGAAAAAAGGGTTGATTGGAAAGTGATGAAAATGGGGTACAAAGAGGGAAAAACAGTGGGGAAAAATAGCTAAGGATGTACAGGAGGGTGAAGGGACGGTCCATAGCTGCCCATGTCTTCTACAGCAACAGCTGTGCAGATACACTAAATTTGGAGGTAGGTTTGGACACACAAACCCCTGAGAGAGGGGGTGAGGACAACAATAATATGTTGTGATGCCAATTAGACCAGATTACATGTGTCCAGGGAACAGAATGCCCTTTTTTTTTGGTGAAAGTGGGATGTTGGGGAGGGGTAGTAGGTAGATTTGGGGGGTAGGTTGGGTAGGTTAACAGACAAGACAAACAAGACACATACAGGGGTGGTATATGACACGTGGGGGTAATCACCTTGATGTGGAGGGATGCTGGCTAATCAGAAGCCCATGAACCTACTAGTGGAAACAGTGGGACTGAGATCCCCACCCATGGGCAGTCACCACTGCACCTTCACAGCCCTGAAGGTGGCTGTGTTGAGGGCTGAGCCAGAGAGCCAGGCCGACCCTCTAGTTGCAACACATGGCCCTCAAGCTGGCGTAGAAGATCTCCAAACTGCTGATCGAGCTCCCTACGCACCACGACCCGGACCTGGTGATATGTGACAGCTTCCTGTCCATGCCCACTCCCGGGGTGGGCAAGCCCCATGCCCTGAGGCGGTACCACCCAAAGATGGTGCAGGATCAATGGTCGAGGAGGTCCCAGGTTGGGCCGCAGACATGCTGGTGCCCAGTGCCATGGCCAGCTGAGGTGGGGCAGGTGGGTCTGCTGGGATCCGCATTCCCGGATGTCCTATGGTGTTTATGCTGTATCAACATACGTGGGTTAGTAATAGTCAACACATTCCAGGGTTAGGTATATCAGCATGCATAGATATTCCCATTAACCCAGACACCAGATACGGAACAGTTGCATAGCAAACGGAACACATGCATTTATAGGTTCATAGGTTGGTACTAGGCTATCGGCCCTATGGCCTATACAAGCCTAGCCATAACAATTCCCTGGCTACTTCTTCCCACACTATTTACTTCCATGGGCCCCTGTCTAGCAGGGTGACTGACGTGATCCCTGTGGTGAATTCCCTTTCTCCCATCCAGTTGTCAAGGTTCCTTTTGAAAAGGGCCAAAGAGGTGCTCTGCTTGACATGTATGGGCAGTCTATTCCAGAGTCTGGGGAGTCTCTGGCTCAGGAACCTATCCCTCCAACATGTTTTGTTTATTGTGATGACAAGGTTTAGCTCCCTGGAGCATGTGGCTCTGAGCGATTGGGATTTCTTTAAGTGTAGCATGTCCAACAGCTCTGGGTTTGACATGGCCTTGTATGTTAAGCAGAGATCGCCTCTGAGGAGACTATATGCAACAGAGTATAGCTGGAGTTTTTTAAGGCGGTCAGCGTAGGGCATCTGCTTTAGGACTGTGATTCTTTTAGTGAGGTATTTCTGTGGCCTATCCAGTTGTTGCAGGTGTCTTAAGAGTTACATACCAAATAGGGCGTTGTATTCTATAATGGATCTAATGAGGGATGAGTACAGTGGGGCAATGACCTCCTTTTTTCCTGGATGAAAAGCCCTTAGTGATGAGGTGGGCCACATAGAAGGATTTCCTGACTGCTGTGGCGATGTAGTTATCGAAGGTGTCCACCTGTGTCCCTAAGTCTGTTATCAAACTTTCGGTGTTTAGTGTACTGCCACCTATGTGGTAATTCATGGGTACATGTTTTTTCCCAAAGGGGATAACTATACATTTCTTGCCATTGAGCTTGAGCTCATGGCTCTGGCACCAAGCCTCTGTTTCTGTAAGGCCCTTTTGTAGAGTATGCACATCATTTGGGGATTCAATAATGGCTCCCAGTTTGCAGTCGTCTGCAAGCTTTGTTAGCCAGAGTCTCTTAGTGTTGGCCTGTACTTCAGAGAAGTAGATGCCAAACAAGTGTGGTCACAGAACTGAACCCTGAGGTACTCCACTTGTCACTTGTCTGGAGCTGGATTTGGAATCAGCTAATTTTCAGTGTGGGTTCTGTCAGTAAACCAGTTGGCAACCCACTGAGTGATGTAGGGATTAATGCCCAGCTTAGTAAGTTTATCTAGGATTCTAGAATGGGGGATGGTGTCAAAGTCCTTGGTGAGGTCCAGATAGGCTGTGTGGACCACCTTACCCTCGTCCATGGCTCTGGAGACTGATTCAAAGAAGTTAATCAGGTTCAGGAGACAAGATCGTCCCATCATGAACCAAACTGGGTGGGGTCCAGTGTTTGAAGGTTACCGATGTCTTTGTTTATAAGTTCCATGATAATACATTCCATGGCCTTGCAGATCAGGCTTGTCAGACTGATGGGGTGGTAGTTCCCAGGATCCAAGGTGGATCCCTCTTTGTGAAGTGGGATAACTGTAGCTGTGTGCCACTCAGTGGGCATGAAGCCTGAAGTGATGCTATGATTAAACATGACACTTAGGTGAGGTGCCAGTTCATTTTGTAGTTCATGTAGTACACAGCCCGGGATGTCATCTGGTCCCATGGATGCTGTATTCTTAGCTTTGGAGAGTGCGTTTTTTACCTGTGTGGCCATTATTACCAGAATTTGGCAAACTTTCGGTATTGAGATGGCACATTTAGGGGGTGAGAGGGGGGTGAAGTTGGCACTGAATTGATCTGCCAGGATATTGGCAATATCCTTGGGATCAGTATATTTAATGCCATTCTGTTGTAGCTCAGAGCAGATCTGAGCATTGCCATTTAGATTCTTGACATAGTTATAGAATGCCTTGTGGTTGTCGTTGGAATCTTTGGCAATTTTATTTTCGTAACTAGCTTTGGAGGATTTTCTGGGGGATCTCAGCTTCTTACTGAGGCTGGTAAGGGAGTTTTTTGCATCCTGGGATTTTCCTCTTTTCTGCAACAGTTTCTTCCTTTTGTTGTAAAGTTTGTTTATGGCAGGGGGACCACCAGATTGGCTTTCTTTTTTTGGAGGAGAGCATCTTGGTTCTATTTGGGATGGCGCGATTCATGCATGAGTGGGTGTGCTCGTACAGTGACTTACTGTAGGACTCAGCAGTTGAACTTTCAGTTCCCATCTGCATGGGTGTCATGAAGTTTGTCACTTCTGACTTGAGTAGCATGAAGTTGGCTTTGGGGAAGTTTTTTATGGAGGTTTCCTTACTGGGGGGTGGGGGTGGGATGTGGATGTTAAGGGTGATTAGCTTATGGTCTGACCTGACCAAAGAGGGGGTGACCATAGGTGAGGAGCATCAATTTCCTATGCTGGTAATGACCAGGTCTAGGTTATTGGAGCCCCTGGTGGGACAATGGATTAGTTGATCCAGGGAGTTGGAATTTATGAATTCCAAGAACCGTTGGGCAAAGGTGTTGCTACAAGAGTAGTTTTCCCAGTTAATGGAAGGGTAGTTGAAGTCAGCAGTATTAGGGTGTTTGGTTGCATCTTCATATTTTCCAGTATGTTTAGGAAGGTGTAATGAGACTCTTGGGGCATGGTGGGGGATCTGTAGCAAGCTACAGTTTGGATTGCAGTCTTACCTAGTGTTAGTTGCACCTGGAGAATTTCAGATGCATTGTGTTGGGCAACTAGCCTGGTGATGTGACTATCCTTGGTGAATATGGACACTCCTCCACCTTTAGCGTTTCGATCCTGGTTTGGTGGCCGAAAAGTGTGGTAAGAGTTGTAGCTGGTATTGCAGGGGTGCTCTCTGGAGCCTTGAACCAGGTCTCAGTTACTGCACAGATATTGATGTTCTCTATTTTTAGGAGTGTCTTGAGAGAGTGCATTTTGAGGTTTAGACTTCTAGCATTAAGTAGCATTATCTTCAGATTTTGCATGCTTGTACCTGTTACGGTGGTGGTTTTGTTCTTTCAACTTTGCCTAAAAAAGGCACTATAGTGGTGGCAAGAGCCTTAGCCAGTAATCTGAATCCCAGGGGTGACAGGTGCAGTCCATCTCTGGCAAAGCATCATGGTCTGTTGATCGTGTCATCCCAGGCAGACAGATACTGGATCTCCTTTGAATGACACCAGAAGCTTAGCCAATTGTTGTAGTCAATCATTTTGTCCTTATATTGTGGCATCATTCTGGGTGAAGGCAGTATGCTACTCAGGGCTAGAGTCATACCTGCCTGGGCCACATGATACAAGAGCTCTTTCATGTCTCTTTTCATGTTGTCCAGGGAGGTATGTCTCAAGTCATTCACTCCAACATAGACAATGACAGAGTCATATTTGTACTTGGTGTGGAGTGACTTGAGTGCATGCATTATATGGCAGATCCTGGCACCCAACAGGCAGCTGACTGTAATTTTCTCCTTGTTCAGCCTAGTGAGTGGGACATCAGTGTGCCTGACTATAGAGTCACCTATGACTAAAGTGTTAGGTACATTGTCTTGCCTTAGGGGCTGTTGCTGGGTGGCACAATGGTGTTGTGAGCTAATTGACACTTTGGTTGTGATTGGTGTTTGTTTGCATTTCAGCTTTGGAGGTCCTTGTTGCTTGGGCAGGTTACAGTTAAGGACCTCCACATATGTGGATTTAGTGTTGCTATGTGTGGGTGTTGGTGGTGTGGGTTTAGAAGGGCTGTGTGTTGCTTGAGGTGTAGTCCGGGTGTTAACCTTCTCCTCTTGACTGTCTAGCACAATCTTGGGTGGAGAGAGCTTTGCTTCCAGTTTGGCTATGTAAGTGCATCTCTCACAGATTTTAGTGTTATGTGGTAGGAGGAGGGGGTTGTCTGTGTACATGAGACAATTTCTGCATTGCCCCAGTATGCCCAGATTCATCAGGTGGACAGGAGAAATCACCAGAAGCTGACCCTTGGATATGCCTGGTTTGCTGCTTTTTTGTAAAGTACAGGAGCTGTTTTCCCTTACCTTAGCAAGGTACTTTGCAATTATAGGCTGTTTAGGGTCTATGATTAATTTATCCTTATTAACAGGGAGAGCTGAGTGTTTGTATCAGTTTAAGGCTTCCTAGTGCTTTCCAGCATGTATTAAAGCAAGTGATAGTCACATGATATGGGGCCACAGTGGTAATAACAACAGTATGCAGGTACATTGATGGCACCATGCCACCAATGTTGGAGTATTTCAACATAGCACATGCACAGAAACAGATTTAAATAATTATCAACCAATAGGACATATGTCCCAACATAACAGTGGAGTCATCACATACCAGTTGAGGTGGGTATGTAGTGTATTGTTGGAGATATGGTGGGGGGAGATGTCAATTAACTAGTATATTCCTATAATTTGCATTACTTTCCTAGTCAGTGCTGTTATCTGTACCTTACAAGTATTACTACACTACCCTATTGTCTTAGTTTGGACAGTGATATGGCTGTCTTCATCTTTATACATGAACTGGTTTTACCTGTGGTATACACCTCTTACCTGATATACCTGTGGAGGAAATCTTTGTTAGCACTAACTGTTTCTAAACATGCTCCCAGATTCCAGGTTGATGTTGTGCTCATAACTGTCCATCTCTTTTTGCACAGATTCTGGCCATGTCTTGATCACATGCAGGTGAACCGGGCCATATATAGACTATTGCCCTCTTCAACCTTTACTGACGTACAATACTCTTATGCAGGATTTCCTACACAGTGATATTATGTAGCACAGTGTGGGTGACAGTGATCAGTGATACCTTATTATTCCGAGCAACTGCAACACTCACAATTCCACACAATACCAGAATAAACAGTACCAGCACAGGGTATCAAGCTTTTATTTCTCAGCACAGCGTTTGTATCCGACGTACCTGTTGGAGAAATGTTTGTTAGCACTACCTGAATGTTGCCACACAAAGTGCCAAATTTCGCATTAGTATTATGCACATACATCTCACTCTGTTACTGTACACGCTCTGGTCACAGCTTGACAACATGGGGATATAGCTAGGACATACTTGGCTTATAACTCTCATAACAGTTTTGGGAGTTGCTAGAGTGACAGGGTTGTTCTCATAGATGTGTGACAATCTGTTGTATTTCCTGTTTGCTGCCTAAACATCTGGAAGCATCCCACTGACTTCCCAGGGAGACAGGGTGAGAGACAGCAGATATGGGCCTATATACTGGACATTCTGGACTTATCTGTACAGTTGTAGGGTATGGTTCTGTATGCAGCCTACTTCCACTCCCAGGTTTCAGACCATGGCTGTGTCTGCTAAAACTAAAACACTGTCCATCACAGTTGTGTGTGCTATATAGATATTGATGTATATCTCCTATCTGCTTTCTGTCTTATAATTTTCCTGTGGTTTTACGTTCTGAACTTGTATTACAACACTCTTATACAGGATTTCCTAGACAGTTATATTATGTAGCACAGTGTGGGTGGCAGTGATGAGTAATACCTTATTATTCAGAGCCACTGCATCAGTCACAATGCCATACAATACCAAAGTAAACAGTACCAGTACAGGGTATCATTTTTGTATTTCTGTGCACAGTGTTCGTATCTGACAGACCTGTGGGAGCAATGTTTGTTAGCACTACCTGAATGTTGCCACACACAGTACCAGTTTCCACATTACCATTGTGCACATACATCTCACTCTGTTACTGTACACACTCTGGTCACAGCTTGACAACATGGGGGTGTAAATGGGACATACATGGGTTATTACTCTAATAAGATTTTGAGGAGTTGCTAGTGTACCAGTTTTGTTCTTATATATGTGTGTGACAATCAGTTATATTTCCTGTTTGCTGCCTATATGTCTGGGATCATCCCACTGATTTCCTAGGAGGACAGAGTGACAGGCAAAAGATATGGGCCAATTTGGACATTATGGACATATCTGTACAGTTGTGGGGTATGATTCTGTATGCAGACTACTACCACTCCCATGAGTCGAGCCATGGCTGTGTGTGCTAAAAATACAACAGTTCACATCTCAGTTGCGTGTGCTATTTGGATTTTGTTGTCTGCTTTTTACTGTTTTCTGTCTATGTGTCTCTCAGTTGTAATAAGTGACCTCTGACCATTACACCAGTCATATACAGCCATTCTTACACATTGTATTTATGTTGCACAGTGTGGGTAACAGTGCTTAATAGAACAGTACTATTAAGTGATTGCAAATCTACATTGCCATATGATACCAGAGTATACACATGCAGTCCAGCAGTTAGACCCTTATTGTCAGGCTATTATGCTTTTATTTACATACAAACTATATGAGGCTCTTCCTGCCTATTATCCGGTGTATGCAGTACTTGCCTTAAACAATACAGGTCTTATACTGGCAATTAATTTACTAATACTTTTAGATTTATTTCCTATGACAGTACATGCAAGAATATTTCTAACCTGCCTCGCATCGTAACCTCTCCTGGTGACAGCCATGGGCCTCCTGGTTCGTGGCCCGCTCACTTGCCACTGTGAAAGACATAAGAGGAATATTTAGCCATACCTATCCATAATATACATGAGCTGGCAATTATTAAACATGTAGTGGAGTGATACTTACACACAGCTGGGACCTCCCCCGTTCTCCTAGCCTCTTGGATCCACTGATCCAAGAGATCCCCCTTTTGCCACTTCAGATTGGCATAGTGATGCCTGACCTGCTCACCAGTTCAGGGTATGCCAGTGGCACTGGTGAGGTCACGGGCGAGATGGTCCCAGGCTTCCACCTTATATTGGGAACCCTGGTACTGGCCCTGCAGCAGTCTCTGCTCATGTCTTTGACAAGGAGTCCTGTCATGACTCTGGACTCCTGGATGACCCAGCACTGCACACAGAAGCACACTCCATCTCCCCTTTCTGCCATGGTGCCTGCAAGGGGAAGCTACAACCAGTTATGAGATGTATTCCCGCCTGTTGGGTTTAAGTAGGGCTGAATACCTGCACTTTGCCATGTTGGCTGGTTTTGAAAAGGCTAAGCTATGGGCAAACCTGCTTACCTAAGGTTGGCATTGTTTAAAGGGGTATACCACTGAGCCCATTGATTTGGCTGGCCTACACATTGCTTACACTTCCTAAGCTGGCCTGTGCAATGCTTAGTGTTGCTTAAAATTGACTTTGCATTATATTTGCTTTTTGGCATTGCTTTATTATTCATTACATCTTATATATATGTCTGATATCCATGATGCATGTGTATGTACACTGTATGGGGTCCTTTTGTTTAACAGGGGACTTCAACACCCTATTACATTTACACCTCACATCTGGCCTTACTTCAGTACTTCAGTTCACATATTTATGCTATATAGTAGGTTATAGAACATATGTCTGTATACTGATTCCTTTCACATGTTCAGTTTGATTTTACTATTGTGAGGGTTTGTTTGGTGATACCTCACTCTTATTGACTGCTGTGATGCCTTAGTGGTTAACTGCTGTGACTATAGTGTATAGGATCCTGGGTTCAAGACCTGTAATGCTGTTCATTTTGTTGCTGGGAAAAACAGCATCTGTTGGATACAGAGTGATTAAGGCACTTTTAAGCACTTGTAAGTGGGTGTGCATAGATTTGCGTGAGGGTAAGCAATGCTAACCTCCGGTTAAATATGCTTACAGAGAGTTAGCTTCAATATTGCTTAACCTGTGTGCGCATTGCTTACCCCATGCAAATGGGCTTAAACCCACTTACTAGTGCTTACATATGCTTACTCCCGCTTACTACTGCTTAATACTGCTTACACTTGCTTACTAGTACTTATTCCCGCTTACCACTGCACTAATATAGACAGTAATGTCTAATGGTTCTTGGGAAGGTGGGGGATTTGGAAGCTGTATGGAGTTATCATTCATTACACATTTTACCCTCCATTTGTAATTCCTGTGTACATATACTGTATGGGGCACATGTGATTATCTGTGGACTTTGCAACATTATGACGCTGACATCTCACATTTGAATTCAATGCAGTACTCCAGTTCACAAATATATGTTATTTAGTAGGTTATGCAACTAAAATATTGGTCATAACATAATTTGTCATGGAAAATGGAATGTGCTGTAGTGGGACTCAAACCGGGAATGGTTGTTAGTAAGGCAAATGCTCTGCCCACTACACTACTGCTATACTGCTTCAAGTGCATATATTTTCCTTGTTATCCTCTTCAGCCATTTAAGCTGCATTAACTGTAGCTAACCAATGGGCAAACCTGCGCACTTACAGTTAAATTTAATCTGTTTCATAAAAATAAAAAATGGTATATTTATATTGTGTATTTACTATTGCTGTTGTACATGTGGGGGGATGTTGCTGGAGGTATGTTGACACCTATGAGTAGTCTCGCTCATTCTTTTGGGCTTTCTGTTGCTCTTCATTGCAGGGGTGTGTACATTCTGAAAGCTCTGCTCTCAGACACGCCCCCTGCACTCTTACATGCTCCATGTAAGATTAGGAGCTCAGGCATGGCGCCTTCATTAATATACATGGCACGCTGCCATCCTACTCCTAAACAGCTGCTTCCGTGCAGGACTAAGCTAGTTCTGCATGGAAGATTAGTAAATCCAGGGGTTAATCTTATCTGTTTTTTCATATAGAGTGGGAGACTCTCCATACCCTTGTGTTAATCTAGACTGAGTATACTGATGTCTTCTGTTAGTAAACACAAACAGATGCTGTCTATCTGAATATAAAGGGATGGAAAAGAAGGCAGATTAAGTATCCATCACTGAAAAGGTTGTGGCATCTGAAAGAGTAGAACTCATTATTTTTGAAGGATGAGGAACAACTGGAAATCTTGGTACTAATACAGGGTTCACTCCTCATAAATCTTGTACAAACCTATATGTACTTTATCTCAGTTTATTAACAAGTGAAATAGGAGTATTACAAGGGCTGCAAGTTGGGACAATGATACCTTGTCCTAATAAGACTCAGAAATAGGTTCAGTTCCTTTCTTTGCTTCTCTTAACAAAGGATACCGAACTACCATAAGCAGGTGCTTACAGGGCTTAAATGTTATACGCACAGGTTCTACATCCTTTATGTGTCCTACTTCATTTCAGTGGTTACTCCAGAATTGCAGAAGGGTAGCATTTAATTCCTTCACACCAACATTTTTTTTCCTTTTGCTCTGATGTTATAATATTATTTATTTATTTATTTATATATTTCCAGTTTGGTTATCGGGGAAGTACACTGGGTCAACATGACCCGTTTTCAGTGGAGGCCCGGGGAGAAAGGCTTCAAGAAAGCATTGTACAAGTTCAATTACAATAAAATGCAGGAGTATACAAGATAACATTGTATTGAGAAACACAAATAAGAATTTACAACAAGCATAAATGGCAGAATCTGTTAAGAGAGAAGTTAAGGGTGATTCAGTTACTTGATGACAGGGAAACATGAGTGTTGAGAGTGATTGTCAGTTAAATTACATCTGTTGAGGAATCTGATTATGCTTGCTTTACATACATAATTAAAGTAGAAAGTAGAAAATTATTCACAATATTTACATTAATTACAGGTTGAGTCATGCGAGCATAGCTATAGGAATGTTAAGTCGGTTAAAGATAATGAAGCTAAAGGAGTTAAAGAGAGCTTGTAAAAGGTTATAGGTATGAGACTGTGGGAGATTTAGAGAGCTGTGTACCAAGGAAAAGGACCCCTAGGGCATAGAGATAGCAAGGATTAAGTAGGGTGGAGGCAGGTGCATTTCCATTTAGTGGACAAGTGTTTGAAAAGTTGGCTTTTGAAATTGTCAGAGTTAGATGTGGTTAATGTGGACGGAAGGGAATTCCATTTTTTGCCTAGAGCATAAGAGAGAAGCAGCTGGCCAGCAGGGCGCTTAGGTTTTTGGATAGCAATTAGATTCTGGTGCTCAGATCTAAGTATTCTGTTAGGAATATAAGGGGGAAGATATTAGCTAGAGCAGGGCATTTTGTGGGATGAAATATAAGTCTATGTGCTGTGGATAGTTGCAGGTAGTCCAGGTGGTTAGAAATTTCTAACCAATTCAAGGATTGAAGGGTGAGGCAATGATGGGTGGAATGTTTGGAATTGGTGGCAAATTTAGAGATTTTACTGTAGCAGTTTTCTAGTTTGGAGGTTGTAGAGGCGGACAGGTTGGTTAGGAGAGGAGCACCATATAATAAGGAAGGAAGAAGATATGTAGTGGCCAGAGTATGCCTTGTGGAATTAGAGAGAAAGTGATTGTTCCTTTACAACATACCTAGCTTTTGGTTGTTTTTTTTTAATGTTTTGTTGAATGTGAGTGTCAAACTTGAGGTGCTCATCAACAGTTATGCCTAGGGGTTTAGCAGAAGGTACCACTTCTATGGGTGAGTTGGATTGGCTAAGGACTTGGAATTCATTTTTGTTATAGGAGTAGGTCTTAGAGGGGGGGATATTAGGATTTTAGATTTATTTGCATTGAGAGAGAGAGAGGTGGTTGTGGTGCATCCAGTTTTCTGTTGTGGAGAATGCAGTTTGAGTTTTTGTCAGCAGTTCAGAGAAGTTAGTAGCAGAGCAGACTAAGGTAGAATCGTTGGCATATTGAATGATTTTTACATCTGGAATAGCAGTGTGGAAGTTATCGAAGAAAATGTTGAAAAGCATGGGCCCGAGTATGGATCCCTGTAGTACGCCTGTTGGGGTAGGTAAAAAGGAAGAGATGGAGTTCTTCTATTTGACTGCCTGAGATCTGTCTGATAGATAACTAGAGAACCAGGATAGAGTTTTTGTTGAGATATGAAGGTTTGAGAGATGGCAGAGTAAGTGGTTGTGGGAAACAGTGTCAAATGCCTTCAACAAATGTAGTAAAACAGTACAAATTAGGTGTCCAGAATCTCGGGCTTGATTGACAGTTTCAAGGAAAGAGAGAAGGGTGGTTATGGTGCTGTGGGCTGGGCAGAAACCATGCTGGGTGGGTGTGAGAAGATTATTTTGGGTTAGGAATGGCATATGTTGGTAGTGAATGCATTTTTCAAGGATTTTAGAGATTGGGGAGAGCAGAGCAATGGGGCAGACATTAGAGACACTTGTATTTTTGCCTCCTTTATGGAGAGGAATGATATAAGCTGAGTGCCAAAGTTTGGGGATGTAGGATTCATTTATGGATCTGTTTATAATGATGCTGACTGGGAGAGCAATACCATCTGCAGCAGATTTTAGGTAGGAGGGGGGAATATTGTCTGGAGCGTTACTGTATGGTTTGAGTTTGGAAAGGATTTTTTTATAAAGTTTGTGAAGACGAGTTTAAGCTCAAACAGAAGAGGATTGTTGTTAGGAGAGTTTGGAGGCTGAGAGTGAGGGGCAGTTGGGTTATTGTTAGGAAAAGATTTGGTAAGCGCAGAGATGCTTTCTATGAAAAATGAATTTATTTCAGTGCTTAGTTCTGGGTCTGATTTGCTTGGGTCAGGACAGGGATTATTCTTTGTGCTTGAATGGAGGAGAGAGTTTGTAGAATTCCAGAATTGCTTTGGGTTTTTATTGTTATTGGACTGGAGCTTGATATAGTAGGATTTTTTGTCCTTGGTAATTAGCTGTTTTACTAGGTTGTAGAGCTGTTTATATTGAAGCAGGGTAGTGGGCAGTTTATTATTTTGGTAGAGCTTCCAAAGTTTGTCTCTTTGGTGCATAGCCTGTTTTGTTTGTTTGGAAAGCCATGGAGTTGTGTTAGTTTTTATTCTTTTATATTTTATGGGGGCTAGGGAGTTTAGAGTTTCAAGGAAGATGTAGTTGAAGTAGTCTAAGGCTTTGTCAAGGGGAAGGGTTTTTAGAGTTTGCCAGTTCATTTGTTTAAGTTTGAGAAAGTTGTGGGGTTAAAGATGGTGAGGTTACGAGTGTGAATGTATTGATGTTGGTATGGGGAAGAGCTAGTGGAGTGATGGATGAAGGCTGGGAGGAGGTCACTAATGGTATCTGGAATTGTTCCTGAGTTGGTTATTTTGTTAGGATTTGAGACTAGGATCCAATCTAAAGTGGAACCAGGGGGATTTGTTTTCTTAGGTCGAGTGATAGAGTGGATTATTTGAGTAAAGTTGTAGAGATTGATGGATAGGGATGGAGAGGGGCTAATTATTTTATTCCACTCAATATTTACATCTCCTAAAATATAAGTTTTGTAATTAATTTTTTTGGCTGCCCATAAGAGAATCTCCTCGAGAGCTGAGCTATTATTACCAGGACAGATATAGAGGGCAATACAGCAAATATTTTTGTCCTTGTTTAGCTTAAGTAGTCCAGTAGTTAGTTCGGTGTTTTGGAATTGTGTTTGGAATTTGGAGGGGAATTAAGGTGAGGAGGTTAGAGTAGACTAGGGCAGTGCCACCATTTTTTTTCCTAGTTGGACGTTTTTGAGAATATTGAATCCTTGAGGCAGGATCTCAGAGTCAGAGATGAAGGGTTTGAGCCAAGTTTTGGTTATGGCTAGGATGTCAGGTTGGTTGTGGTTTAGCCAAGTATGGAATTGGTGAGCTTTGTTACAAAGACTCTGTGCATTGATAGTAATGATCTTTAGGTGATTAATGTGGAAGGAAGAAGTTGAGGGGTTGGTGTTGTTATTACAGTGAGTAGGACCTGGGTTGGGATGGATATCACCAACTTGGATTATGTTGTTGAAGGAAATGTCTTTTAGATATTTTGGTTTGTTAGGAATGTGTTTAGGGAGATTTGAGATTAGATTACGTGACAGTATCTTAGCTTTGCAGGAGAAGAGGAAGAATTTAGGGTGGAATAGGTGGAGAGGGTTGGGCTGAATGAGAAAGGGGGAGATAGAGTGGAAATGTGAGTAATAGTGAGGATGAGGATGGAACTCTATGGTGGTTACTTTTGTGGGTAGTAATGGACAAGTAAGGGAGGAATATGAGCTAGCATAGCATAAGGGAATTAGGAAGAGAGGAAAGGAGACACTGGACTTGGAAAGTATGGTGATTTAAGGAGGTCATGTCAGATGAGAGAGAAAGATAAGTGTAGATTTGAAGGGTAGAGAATGGCTGATAATGAGAGATGGTTTATAATGGGATTGAGGTTTTCTAGGAATTAAGGGAGAGTGGAGGAGAGTATGGGTGAGTAGGTGGAGTATGAGTGGAAGAGTGTGGGAGGGAGGGATTTTGGTGGGAAGAGTTGAAAGGGGTGTAGCAATTGGGTAATTTGACTTATAGGGAGAGGAGAGTGATGAATTAGGGTAAGAGTACTGGGGGCGGGTGGGAATTGGGGCAGGGTAGGGAAATGGAGTTTGCCCGCAGGGTGAACGGAGTGGGAAGAGCAAAAGAGGAGAGTGCAACAGAAAAAAGTAACAGCAAGAAGCAGTTGAAATAACTAAAGAGAGGAGGTTTGTACTAGATTATATGATTCTTTCTTGTTTTTTTTCAGGCAAGGTATTTTAGTCAGCTCTTACTGAGGGAGGCTGAGTAAAGAGGGAGGGGATATTACCAGGTGTGGATATTAGATCACAGCTGGCTTTAGTATGAGGATTAAGCCTATTAGGTATATAAAGAGTGATTGGCGGGGTTGTGTAGGCAAGTGCTGCCAGCTAGAGGTGGAGGGAGATAATGAGCAACAGGGATGAATCAAACAATATTCTAAGATAGGGCTAACAGGAGGGGGGGAGGCAAGTGGCCTGTGGTGGGCTGCTAAAAATGCACACATGGAAGGTCAGACTAACTCAAAGGAAGTACAACAAGTTAGCATATAATTAGTCGTAAGCACATACATTTACTCAATCTTGTAAGGGTAGGGGTTCTTCTTAGTGGTAGCTTTCAAAGTACCAGGCAAGCAAGTGAACTCAAGGTGTTTTCCAGCGGTATTTCATTGCTTAAAATGTAGGGAGTGAGCACCCGGGGCAAGTGAATTTACTCAATTTTGTAGGGGGGGGTTCTTCTTAATGGTAGCTTTCAAAGTACCAGGCAAGCAGGTGAACTCAACACACACACACACACACACACACACACACACACACACACACACACAGTGACAGGCAGAAAGAAAAAAAATCTCTCATTTCAATCAAGCAATGAAAAATAGTAAATTCAAACTGAGTCAGCTCTCCGGAATCAGTGAACTTTAATGGACCAGCATCAATAAGAAGCAGCACAAAAACACTTAAAGCAGATGAACCAGCTAAAAACAAAAATTGTAAAAAGCTAATACAAACAGTCGCTACTGGAAGTGTAAATAATGGTTGAACAACAACAGAATACTTAGCGCTTTCACCCGTTTTTTAAGTCGGGCATCATCAGAGTAAAATGTCTTGATGCTCCTCAGTTACTAAAATAATTTCACTTAATACACCCACCCACTCCATTAACCAATCACAATAATTGCAAACAGAATTGAAGACAATGTAAACAGTATACAATAACTCAGCCGCTATATACAGGCTCTCTAATAAAACATTCTAGTACATAAATTATACATTAAATGTATTGAATACAATAATGTATTAAATACTTAACCTTTGTCTACCCGAGAAAGTTTTTTTAAAATAATAAAAAAATCAAATAAATAAAGATTTGTATTTTAAAATACTAGACAAAGAAATATGATCATTAATACCTGGAGGTTTTGAAGCGTCTAATCTGAGTTGCCACATGCTCTCCCTCACCTCAAGCAAGATCTTTGCATTGCCTCCTCTGTCATTGTCAGGTATTCTATCTACCACAAAAAATAAAAACTTTTTAAAATTAGAACAACTTAAACTGTGCATATATAAAGCATTACTAGTCTTTTTGTTCCTAATGTCCCTTAGATGCTCTAAAATTCTTAACCTTAATTTTCTTATAGTTTTCCCCACATAAAAAGTGGGGCAACTTAAACATGTAGCAACGTACACCACCCTCCTAGTGTTACAGTTACAATAACCTGGACACTTGATAGTTTTATAAAAATTGTGAACCACCACATATGGGCCATTGTTGATAAACTTACATACATTGCATGAGCCACATTTGCTCATCTTAGAACTCTTGTAAGGTCCAATGTTATTTTCTTTTTCCATCAGTTCTTTTAAATTCCTACCCCTACTATATGTAAATAATGGGAAACTCCCTATAACACCTATAGTGCCTTTGTCTATGACACCATACCATGTGTCTCTAATGATTTTAATTATATATTTAGATTGCCCATTGTTGGTTAAAATCATAGCTCGTTTTACTTGCCCCATATCTGTAGATAAGGCCAAATTGCTATTGTCATGAACCTCTTTCAGTAGGCCCCCTTTTAGAATCGGTTAGAAAACCAAATGTCTTTTAACCTCTATCTCGTTTCTTATTTTAGTCAAGACAGCAGTTAGGTAACCTCTTTCTGTAAACATGTTAACAAGACTTGTTAATTCTTACTGAAACCTTTAATATTCACTAATTAATCTTGAAAGTCTTACCATTTGTCCCTTTACAACATTCCTTTTCTGGAATTGAGGGTGACAACTTTGAAAATGTAAAAAGTTATTCAAATAAGTTTTTTTACGATAAATACTAGAATCCATATTAATACCAGCTTCAAATTCATTCATATATAATAAAATATCCAAAAAATTACAGGTGTTACCGTGAATCTTATATGTAAATTTAAGAAATGTTGTAGTATTATTAAGATAATCAACAAATTTGTGAATATCTTCAGTTGTCCCTTTCCAAAAAATCAAAATGTCATCTAGAAAATGAAAATACAATGCAATATCATACATAAATTCTGTGGGGAACACCTTCTACATCTCCCATTGTGCCAATACCAAATTGGCATAAATAGGCACACATTTGGCACCCATGGCGACCCCTGTAACTTGCCTGTATAGTTCTCCCTCAAAACCAATAAAATCGTTTGACAAAATAAGTTCCATTCGGTCTACTAGTAATGAATGCTTAACTGAATGAAAACCACTATATTTCTCCAGACATGTGTTAAACATTTCCAACCCCTCTGCCTGCGGGATAACTGAAAAGAGGTTAATAACATCTATTGTCACCATTGTAAAGGGCTCATCAAAGTGGTTCTGTCTAATCACTTCTAGGCAATGCCATGAGTCCCTCAAAATGTGTGACAAACCTGTAGTAATATTTTTGCACTGGAAATCCACAGTACCTGTTCTACCAGCTGTCTTCCTTTCAAGACATAATCAAGTATGCTGGAGCCATTCATGGAATGAGAACACTTGGGGCTCAACACATCTATGGTTCCATCTGGGGGGGTCTTTTACCTGTGACCTACCCATGCCTCCCCTCTCCCATATGGTCGCAATCATATGCTTGAGGATAGTCATGCAATGAAGACATGTGCCACCTCTGCAACAGCTCATCCATGTCTCTGCCCTACTCCTTTCTTTAGGTATACCTGCAGTGTGGCATTTCCAGCTTATGCCAGAAATCAGCACTGTAGACACTCACAGAACTCCCTACCTATCCCCCCTGCTGCTCTGTTAGTTACCCAAGCTGCAAACTGAACCCAGGTTGCCAGAATCAGAGTCACAGCTTTATCCCTCTATGTCACTGAAGTGATTCATTTCAATGGATCAATGGAAGGAGCTATCCAAACAGTGAAGGTTCCCATGACAAAAACCTGTAGCAATATCTATTGCAAGTTTTGAATGTAAGAAGAAACTTCTGCAGGAATATAGTCTGTCACTGTTTCAGCTGTTATTGAGGCAAGGGTTGAGAATCAAATTGCCTACATCATTTGGATTATTGATTTCTGAAAACTAACATAAGGGGAAGGAAATGCTAGAAAAAAGTCTGCAGAAACAGATATAATACTTTTCACAGAAATTGCGAAAGAATACTTAACTTAGGGTTTGGCAAAAAATTAAATTGAGAAAAAATTATCGGAAGGTGCACAACCTTAAGCTGATGTAAGACATAAAGCAGACACTCAAAAAAGTATGTTTAACTTAAGAAAAATATTGCAAACTGTGTAGAAAAATATGCAGAAACAATGCATATGTCAAAATTAAATTTTTCAGGAAGATGATCAGTGTGAAGTATCTCATCTAGTTGTGTTAAAAGAAAATAGTGATTGTGAACACTGTGGTGTCAAGCACTTCATCAAAATATTATTAAATGTGTATTTTCTATGAAAGCTGTAATGTAACAAGATGAGGGCCATAAACTGAACACACATAGAAATAATATCCCCACCCGGAAAACAGGGAAGAATGCACATAAACAAGAAAGGATACCACACGTTTAACTGTTAGGTTGTCTATAATGCCCAAGGGATCATCTACAATGTGTTTGAAGGTAACGCTGGCAGTTTCCATGATTCATATAAATGCCACACCTGTGACCTGTATACAAGGTTTGCTGGGATGACTTCCAACAAGGGCATTTAGAGGGAAGTGTACGTTATGTTCTGCCACCGTTGCTTATGACACCCGTAAGATAACCATACAAGCTCACTAAGCAAGGATACGATGATACCCATTCTCAAACTAAGAATATTATAGAATGTGTATTCAGCTTGCATGAATCAAGTCTCTGTTTTCTAGACACATCAGGAGGTGCCCCACACATATGACCCAGAAACTTCTGCCAAAATACTCACACTCAGTGCCATGCTGTACAATATAATTTTCAGGAAACATCTTCAACAAGGACATCAAGGCCTGGGACCACAGTTTCCAGGGCCACAGGCAGGGCCAGCAGATATAGGTGATAAGTCTCAGGAAGAAACACCAGTTGCAGATGGTGCTGGCAGATGTAAGCATGCATAGTATGCCATTACTCAGGCTAGGATGCACAAGACGGCACACAATTAATACATAACTGAAAAACTAAAATCCTAAACACATATAAATATTAAAGCTGATGCTTGCCAAAATCCTCAGGCTTTACTGAACCATGTAATGGTCGTTTTCTGTGAACATCAGAGTCACTCCCCAGGAACACATCTCATAGCTATAAGTATTACCAAAGTATGAGTTGAACCTTTATAAAGAGATACAGTAAACTCTCAGTTAACCGGCACTCATGGGGACTGGTAGATGCTGGATAACTGTAGTTTCTGGTTACTTGAGAGTCACTATTAACAATAGGCCTGACTAATACTGTACCCTATACAATTTGTTTGGTTTGACTTGTTCTTAGGTCTGGGAGAGAGGGAATTTATTCCTATCTTCCTTTTTAAAACTCTAAAAATGTAAGGTTTGTTTCTGCAGGGGAGAAAAAAAGTGCAACACATGAAAATTCTACTGCATTTCTTTGATTTTTTTTTCTGGTTGCTTGAGTTCCGGTTAACTGAGAGTTTACTGTATACGAGTGTGTGTGTGTGTGTGTGTGTGTGTGTGTGTGTGTCTATATATATATATATATATATATATATATATATATATATATATATATATATATATATATATCTATGTCAGCAACATAAAACTGGTTCAACTGTACAGTAATGACACCATTAAATATAGTGTATACATAGATGATTCTGCCCAATACTGTGCATCATACATTTCAGTTGACTATCATCATCATCATTATCATCAGCCCCTTTTTGTCATTTTCTACATGGGGTTGGGATGTTGTGTTTACTGTTACCATATCTAGTGATTCAATGCCACACTCCTGCCTTCTTCAAGACGCATGCTTGACTGTCACAGATCTTCTCTCATACAATCCATCCACCTCTTTGCTGGACACCCTCATTTCCTCTTCTCTTCTTCCTGTCTGTCCCAAATCTTCTTCACCAGATTGTTTTCTGCTTTTCTGTGCATGTACCCAAACCATTGTAATATGCTCTATTTCATGTTTTCTGTAGTTGGAGCTACTTTGGCTTCTGCTCTTATGTCCTCATTTCTTCATCTGTCACACAATGTGCATTCTACCAACCATCTCAGGCACTTCATTTCCATCACCTCTAGCTTCCTCATCTGCTCTAACTTTACTGCCCAGGTTGTTGGCCATGCAGTGGTACTAGTCACCCCAATGTGTTGTACACCTTACTTTTCAGCTTCTTAGACATTTTTCTGTCATACACTACACATGACACTCTATGCCACTTGGTTACAGCCCCTCTGATTCTACCTTTGACGTCTTCATTCAGACTTCACTTCTCCTCAACAACCCCTCCCAGCTACTTGAAGATGCAATCTTATTCCACTATCTTCCTTCCAATCTTGATTCTTAACTTCTTCTGATTTCCCTAATCTGCTATCATTACCACTGTTTTATCTGTACTCATTTTCATCCCACGTGCCTTCAGTTTTCCATTCCATTCCACTATCCTTTGCTGAAGTTTTTGCTCAGAGTCTGCCTGCAATGCCACATCACCTGCATACGATGACTTTGTTGATCTTTCCCCTCTAATCTGTTTGCTAATGTAATACATTACCAGTATGAACAGCAGGGGGATCAGAGCTGATCCCTGATGGACACCACTTCTGGTGGGAACCCCCCCTGTGAGACTGAACACTGTTCATACGTGAGTCATTGGATCTGTGTACATACACTGCACTAATTCTATCAATGTTTCTTCGACTTTGTACCACCACAGAACTACCCAAATCAGCTTTCTTGGGACCTTGTTTTATGCTTTTCTCCAAGTTTGTGAATGCCCAGCTGGACTCTTTCCTCATCTCTAGCTTTTTCTCAACTATCTGCTTCACTGTAAACATTGAGTCAGTTGTGCTGCGTCCTGATCTGAATCCAAACTGCTCATCTCTCATCTTACTTTCTACTACTCTCTGTATTCATTTATCAATCAGCTTCTCCAGAGCTTTCATGTAATGTGACAGGAGTTTGATACCTCCATATTGCCTACAGTTCTGGATGTCCCCATTGTTCCTGGACACTGGCAGGAGTATGCTTATTCTCCGGTCATATAAGAAATGCATTTCTCTCCACACTGATCTGATTGCCCTCAGGAACCATTTCTCTTCTATCTCACCCAGCATCTTTCTCATATCTGCTGTGACCTTATCCAAGCTTGCTGCTTTCCTTGACTTCATTTTCCTTAGTGTTATTCTTATTTCGTCAGTGGTGGACTCCTCCACTTTTCTCATTGTAGGCTGTGTCTGGGACAGTACAGCTTCTGTGGGGTTTTCTTCATTCAGAAGCTGCTGAAATAACTCCTTCCATCTGCTTTTGATGTCCTGTGGACTGGTGACCAGACTGTTGTTGGCATCCCTTATGAAGGGTTTCTGACTATCTTATTCATCTTTCTGGTTTTGCCTTGCAACCTGATATAGTTTCCTTGTGCTACCTACTGATTAGCTTTCCAAAAGTTGGTAGAGTGACTCCAATGCCCTGTTCTTTGCTATTGCAATTTCTTTTTTAGGCCCTTTGTTAGCCAACCAGTATTCCTTCCTAGCCTGGGCTATATTTTCTATACCCACTTTTTCCTGCACTCCTTCTTTCTTTTGATGACTTTCTGGACTTCTTCATTCTACCACCAGCTTTCCTTATTTACCTTATTTCCATACCTGGCTCTGCCACATATCCGTTCTGTAGTCCACATGCATGCTATTTTGAGGTGATGCCATTCTTCTTCAACTGCAATTTCTTCCTCTTCTTGGGGTTTTAGAGCCCTGACTATTCCCTTGAACTGTTGCACTTTCTCTTCGGTCAACTTTCAGGTCTTCAACCTGGTTTCTGTTGATGTTAGAGCCTTCTCTGACCACTGCTTACAGCTGATTGTGGCAACCAGTGGTTTACGCTGTAGACTGACTGTTTCACTGGGCATGACTTTACAATCACTGATAATACCCCAGTACCCTTTCCTTACTAGAGGAAGACTACCTAAGTTCCATGTTGGCCACTCTTGCATGTGATCTTGTGATTATATCTGTTTCTGAACCATGTTTTGGCTACTATCAAGCCATTTGCCAGATAGAAGCCTAGAATGGCCTCTCCTTCTTTATTCCTGCCCCACCCATGTGGACACAGGCAGTCCTCATATCCTGTTCTGTCTGTCCTGACATATGCATTCAAGTTACCCATTATTAGCACCACTTCATGTTGTCCTGTTCTGTCTAGTATGTTCTGCAACTTCTGTCAGAATATGTTGTTCTCTTTACTATCACAACTCTGCTGTAGGGCATAGGATGAGATTATGAATACTGCCCTTTCATTTGGATGTAATCTGATTGCCATGAGTCTGTCACTAATTCTGATCACATCCATCACTGCCTTCTGATGACTCTCCCTCACCACAATTCCCACACCATTTCTAGCCTCTCCGCCTCCTGAGTAATAGACTCTGGATCTCAAGCCAAGTGGCTTTGCTTCACTACCTTCCTGTCTTGTCTCTTGGATACATAGGATGTCCAACCTCATCTGTACCATCAGGTCATCCGCTTTCAAGCTCTGTCCTGTCATTAAACATACATTTCAGTTAACCAATGTACAAAAACAACAGTGAGCATGTCAGTTTTAGCATTAAGTGCACAAGTATCACAGCATGCAGTTATTGACCATCTATTATAACTGCATTACCAAAAATAATACAAGAAATACAATGACGGCCAAGAAGTGCATAAAAAGTAATTTACAACTGAGTAAGAAAAATAATTATGAATGAAATATTTTTGCAGTACATTCAATGAAAGCAATTATCTAAGAGAGCATTAGTTGCCCACTTTATGTATCAGACATAGGCAAGCCAAAGTCATAAGGAAATGTGCAAAGGGTAGGGCACACTTATCATCACTTGCATGAGGTGGAAAGGGTTACAGGATGGCAAGCCTGACACAAAAGAAGTGAGCATGTGTGAATCATTAACAGTTTTTCATCCAATATGAAATTTTCAAGGCAGCAGCAACTGATTGTTATTATTCAGTAGTAACTGTTTATTTAAAATGCGTGTGTGAGGTGGTATGGGCATGTGCTTGGGTCAACATAAACACAATCAAAGCACCTTTGCTAGCACTATGTCCTTGCATTTCATATAGTTGTGAGTAATGCACGGTCGATTAGTCAGTTCACTGTCATTGCCTTGACCACGAAGACTCCCTCTACCAGGAGATGCACCTCTAGTTCCATGATCTTGGCTAGAAGTTGGGGTGCTACCTGGACATGAACCATGCCTACAGGATGAGCTGTCATCATGGTAATATTCATGATCATTACCACATGGTCTACCATGTCTGGATGGGGACACCTCAAACACTATTAGAGCAGTGGGAGTAGTACCATTATGGGAGCGGAATCATGCATGGCCATGTTGGCTAACACCTGATGATGTAGCATCTCTCTGGCCTGGTGAATGCTGACCAATACCCAGCAGATCTTCCATTGCAGACATTGCCTGATCCAGTGTGTCATTATCTTGTCCAAGGAGTCACCTACATGGTTCATGTAGTGTCGCACATCAGAATGAGCAATATTCAGCACTTCGATTATTTGTTCCAAGGCCCTGGTGGAACATGCCTGTGCCTCTGTAATGGACTTCCACATACATTTTGTGGCACTTGACAACACATCAACATCAGGAGGAGTGTGGCAGCAGGTGGTCTCTGAGCACCTCTAGAAACATTTCTGTGTGTTACGTGACCCTCATGATAGTTATGGGAAGACTCAACCAGCTCTGCAACTGGAGTAACCACACTACCATGATCAACTGTGTCACCCTCAACTTGTCCTATTTCAGAGGGGTCTGTGTGATGGGCATGTGTAGGCATACTGATTGTGTCCAAGATATTGATGTGGGATGCAGCAGCCATAATATTAGTTTCAGACTGATCCTCTGCACCCCCAGATTGTGCCTGTTCATCACCGCCATCATAATCATAATCATAATCATTATCATCATCATCAGAGGTTACCAATTCTCTGACTTCAGGTGATCGGAGTTACACAGTGCAGCTGGCAGGATCACCTACGATAAGAAATAATTAACACAAAAAGAGAGAAATAGAGAAAAAATAGATCAAACAGTAACATAATTTAAACAATAACAGATGCAATAAAAACTAAAAAAAAGATGTTAATATATACATAAATATACATTATTTACAGTAATAATAATAAAAAATGTGCCTACCATGTGCTGGTGGTCTTGCAAAATCAGCACCAAGTGTGACTAGATAGAAGAAATGGAAAAGAAGATGGATCATAAGAATCGCAATGCAAATGACAAGGTAACTAGAAAACAATCCACTTTATATCTGCATAATAAGAAAAATATTACACAAAAGTCTACTCTTCAGTTTCCTTCTCCCCACCCTCATTCTCTCAGTCTGTCTTCTTTTCATCCCCACCCCTATCACTCACTCTCTCTCCACAAATATATATATAGAGTTATATTACAGTGATCTGGGTGTTCGTAAAACTAAATTTTTGGCAACTTTGTCTCATTGTTTTTAAGTTTGATGAAGTGCGATTTCACTAAGTGGAAGTAGACCCATATAAATATATATATATATATATATATATATATATATATATATGTATATATCTGGGTTACCTTCATTGTACTGACAGTCCACTACACCAACACACATGCATTCACCTGACACTTCAAATTACCAACATTCCCAAAGCTGATGTTTCATGTGCCATTAGTGAACACTTGGCCATTTACGTGAACTTTGCTCCTTACCCCCGTGGTAGTACATTCTCAGAGTTGGTATATTTAGTAATGGGGGTGGGTTTGTTTTCTTTGGGTTGTTCTTCTGTCGGGATGGCCAAGTGTTTGCTATTGCAATCAGAAAGGTTTCCTAGGGCTTCCTAGAGCTGTAAGGTAAGTATTTTATCTCTTAAATTATACCAGTTTTAGCACTTAATTTTGCTAGCTATAGATTTACTGTTTTTAATACAATTTTTTAGTAAGAGTCCTATAGTTAATGTATTTCTACGGACATTTTAAGGTTAGGAATACAATAGCTGGAGGGGGCAGGGGTAAACTACACTTTAGCTAGTGTTGTGAGTTAGCCAATTTGTTAATGGGGACATACTGGGGATACTGCTCAACTTACTTGCTGTAGAGGCACAACAAACAGAGTGGTAGGGAAGGTACAACAGCTACAGGATGAAATGAATGTGAGTTAGGCAGTAGAGAGTTTGATTAAAGATGGCACCCTGGGAGGGGGCTTACTAATGAAGATAATCAGGGATGGGGGTGGGAGTAGCAGATAGGGAGAATGGAGTAGGGAGCAGCCAGAACAGGATTAACAAGGAACTTATGGATCCCTCCCCCACAGGGAAAAGGGCTGAATAACTATCAGTGTAAGGTGAGGAATAAGCTTAAAAATATCAGTATTTAACAAAATACTGATCTGAGTTGCTGTGGAATACTTTAAATAATTATCACTGCAAGCACACAAACAGGGTTGTTTGGCAGTTATGGAGAGAGTTGTGATTAGTATAGAAACTAAATGAAAGTAAAAGCAAAACTTTATCAAATTAAAAAGTAAATGCTTGGGACTGGAACACTGTGTGAGTGTAGGGCTGATTCAAGGTGTTATAGCCCAGTCTAGTGGGAATTGGCTGGATACCTTCACTGTTGTTGTGCATACACCTTTAAGCCTCAATAGTTTACAAAAACTAAATTGTAATTCACCTGTTACAATAGAAAAGCTGGAGGGAGTCAGGTTCTTGCTTCCCAGAGATTTTGCTTAGTTAAGATAGCCAGCTTCAGTGGAGAAGGTAGATATTACTTTATGCAGTTAATCTCATGTGGGGGTCGGGGGGGGGGGTCACACAGGAAAGAAACCGGTGCAAACTATTACATTAGAGAAGCTGGAGGGAGTCAGGATCTTGCTTCCCAGAGGTTTCACTTAGTTAAGACAGCCAGCTTCAGTGGGGAAGGTAGATATTGCTTTATACAGTTAATCCCAGGTAGGGATGGGGGTGTGGGGGGGTCACGCAGGAAAGAAACCCATGCAAACTATTACAATAGAAAAGCTGGAGGGAGTCAGATTCTTGCTTCCCAGAGGTTTTACTTAGTTAAGATAGCCAGCTTCAGTGGAGAAGGTAGATATTGCTTTATGCAGTTAATACCAGGTTGGGGTGGGGTGGGGTGGGGGTCACGCATATATATATATATATATATATATATATATATAGAGAGAGAGAGAGAGAGGGAGATAACACACACAAACACACACACATATATATATCTATATATATATATATATATAAATATTTATAAAAACACAACACATACACACAAACACATATGAGAAATGACTTATATGGCACACCTGGATGTTTAGAAGTAGACACACTTTGATTGCGCTCTACATCAGTAGCTACAAAAACAGTTAATTGGGAATCTCTGCTGAACTGTTTGGATCTCTGACAGTGGACAGGGACTCCTCTTTTTCAGTCAGTGGTTGATCAGTAGCAGGACAACCATCAGTAGCCATCCATTCACAGGCAATTACAGCTGACCAATGTCTGGCATTCATTATTATCTCTGTGGTTATGTGAGGTAATGCCAGCTATAAAAAATAGCAAAAAGTGAGGAACATGGACCACGAAACAACCAGTAAAAGAAATGTAACTTTATTAGTGCTTTCATCCACTAAGCACAGGCGAACTTCATTAGATGTTAGCATATTTCCTCATTCACAATTTATGTAAAAATTCACCAATCAGAGCATCCTTCTAAAGTACGTCAACATTAATTATTGTGTGGAATGAATAATTAATGTTGATATACTGGTTGTTTCCTGGTCCATGTTCCTCAGTTTTTGCTATTTTGTATAGTTTGTTTCTTTTTTGTTGAGCTTTAGAATTGCCGGCTATGCCAGGAGAAGTAGGGCAGTCCATGTGTAACATATCCCAAACAGTTAGCTGGAATTTCTTAAAGAATTAGATGTCATTTGTATTTCAAACTGACTTGTTCAGATGCTTGTGTTGAAAATGTATTTGTAAAGTTGCTTGCATTAAAAAAATGTACCAGCAGTGGGTCCTAACTACATTGTAACTGATTAAAAAAATATGTTTTAACAGAGGTTACTGAAAGAGAACAGGTTAATCTCAATCCAGCTAACTTTGAAAAACTGTAAGAAATGCAATTACTTAATGTAGGTCATAAAGACTGTATCTTGCAGTTCTGACTGCAGCAAGAGATGAAACATCTGTGCCACAGAATGGTTTATTAGCTCCTGCAGGCAAAGTGGAAGCATTTTCTGGTTTTATAACTTCCAGATGCTAAAACACATCTCTGTAAAACTCTGTTTGTGTTTATGGTAACACATATGTCCTAATTTTTGGTTCAGTTTCTAGCAATGGATGTAGCATGGGAACCAGGAGTTAGATGATCAGATGTATGTGATGTCATTCTGTGGGTCTATATTAGAAGAGCGAATGCTTAAAAACTCAAAAACCTGGAACATCAAAATGTCAAAGGCTTGGAACACCGATTGTTTTCCCAGGGAAAAAAAATCACTGATCCAAAAAAAAAAAAAAAAAAAAAAAAGAACGTGCAAACAAAATAAAGTGGGGGGCTTCACCCCCCACATCTCTAAAGTAGGAGGCTGTGCCCCTGACACCACCCCAACTTAAATATGGCAACTCCGAGATCGCACCACAGTGGAGAAAACAACAAAGTTTGGAAAACGGCCTAGCGATTTTTTTTCCCTGTGAAAAAAAATCATTGTTCCCTGCCTTCAGCATTTTGCAGTTTTGGGTTTTCAAGTTCGATAGAAGAGCATTTGCTATTTTAAGTGTTCACTCTTCTAATAGGAACCCCATTCTGTAATCTAGGGCAAAATTATGCTGTAATACTAGATGAGAGAGAAGTCACAGAGCACTCTGTTTTTGGAACCTGAAAAAGAAGGATCCCTCACTTTCTTCATCTTGCCTTGCTCTAGTAAGTGACCAGGGAATAGTAATTCTTTAGTCAGTCAGGAAAATATATGTACTGTGTGAATCTATTCATCTGTGTTATTTTAATATTTCCTGTGATTGAAGCACTGGTGTTTATTATAAATAGATAGTTAGTGTTTTCCTGTTCTTGTATTATTTATTATTAAATTTATTTAATCTTTTCATTGTGGCTGGTCCTTTAGAGAATATTTTAACCTTTGACAGTACTTATATCTATTTGGTGACTCTGTGATCACTCCTGAAAGCCTTACTGCATTGGTCAAAACACTATTTGTAATAATATTAATTTCACTCATTATAATTGGGTACCCTTGTAAATGTCTTACAGTGGCTGGCTTTATAGTGTCTGGTGGCAGTAACTACAGTACAGTCTGGACTAATAAATTTGTACTAGCCTTTCACAGCTATGTGTGTGTCTGTGTGTGAAAGTCAAATCTGTGTGTTTCAGCTGTTTAGAGCAAGGACACAAAGTTGTGGTTTCACACAGAGGATGCTGGAGGACTTGGCTTGGACATTTGGTTGAGGACTCCGCTCTATAGCTGTGCCAGTGAGGAATTTTATTGGGGACCTGGAGAAAGACAGAGAGAGAAACCAAGACCTTGGAGTGAGTGTGTTCCATGTGTGGTCTCAAGGGAAAGTGTGCTTGATGCAGAGAGCTGCATTTGGAAGTACTGGGTGTATCTATTTTTTGTTCCAAGTGAACATCCCTCTCCAGTGTCAGTGATGAGGATTCAGGCTCCTTGATTACTGGCCCAGAGAGGGGATGTCATGCATTGGTGAGCAGTGCCGTGGATATTAATTGAACTTCTGTAGCCTATAGGCAGCTGTCACTGAAGGTGAGCATTATCAGCAGCCACAAGGAAACATTCAGAGTTTTATTATCAAAATAGTTTTCTTTATTTTTTGTTAGTTTATTTACTCAGGGAAAGCAGACGGATATAGAAGATCATGGCAAACTGACAAAGAACCAGGTGGCCAAGGTGTGTGAAACAAAAGGATTGGTGCATGCCAACATGACTAAAGAGGAAATATTTTCAGCCTTAGTCACAGCTCAGACCAGCAACCAGGAGGATAACTACTCTGGTGATGTGAATTCAAAACCCTCAGAAACAGGACAGTTCACTGTTTGTTCAGAGGATTTAAAAATACATCTGGAGTTAAAGAGAATTGAACTCGATGCCAAACATTTGGAATTAAAACCAGCAGAGAGACTACAGTGTTTGGGAGGCTGAAGAAAATGAGAAGCAGTGTCAACGTGAGAGACAGATGCTGACTCCTCCCAAGCATCAACCCCAGAATCTATAAAGATCAGTAAATTTCTTCCATAATTTACAGAGGGTGATACTTTTCATAGTTTATTTATGTATGTGAAGGAATATGTAAATAGTATATTGACCAAGTGCTATGGGTATGGTTCCTGACCTCCTTACTCCATGGCAAAGCTGTAACTGCTGTTTCTAAATTGTCTGATATTGATTGTGTAAATTATGATAAAATCAGTCATTATTTACTAGAATGTTTTAAGTTAACACCTGAAGCTTGCAGAAAAAAGTTTGAGCATAGACGCAAGGTAGATGAAAGTGTGTGTGATTATATTGCTGAGCTAAGTACTTATTTTCATAGGAGTGTGACTGGGTGTCTGGTCACTAGTTTTGAAGTGCTGCAGACCTTTTGGTGAGGGAACAAGTCCTTAGAACTTTACCCGAGGACATGAGATCTGGTTGACAGACCAGGAGTGCAACTCTGCAAATGAGCTTGGGAAAATGGGTATCGCTACTTAGCAAGCAAGGCATCAATCACTGCACAGGCAGGAGATACCCGGTGCTGCACATGGATATAAGGAAACCCATGGTCACCAGCCTAAAGCACTCCAGCAGAGTCCACCAGGAAAATGGAAGCCACTAGTTCAGATACATGGCCAGGATCAAAGGTTATAAGTTTTAAATGTAACCAGTGGGGCCATATATCATATAGATATCCATGGAAGCAAGGAGAGAAACAAAAGGTGGAAGAGCCAACAAGTGGGAATAACAGTATGCCAGTAGTAAGTTGTCTGGAGACAACAGGGGTATCAAACTATCACCAGAGGTTATATCCTATCTTACTGGATGTAAAACAGTCCACTGCTAAGAGAGACACAGCCTCTGACATAACCATTGTGAAACCTGAAGTGGTTAAAGAGTAGCAGGAGAGGCAACCTACTCCAGTTAAAGGTTTAGGACGGACCCCATTGCCAATGCCTTTGGCCAGGGTTCACCTTGACTGGGTGGAGGGAAAAGGAAGCATGCAAGTAGGTGTGTTTAAGGATACCCTAGTAGACGTCTTGACAGGGAATGATTTTGGTAATGCAATACCTTGTATGCATGCAGTTACACACAGTCAGGCTTGGAGATAGGCATGGGGGAGTGGTAGCCTGGGGGAGACCCAGGCACACCCCACACTTGAAGCCAGGGCTGGTGAGGTGGCTATTTCAGGGAGGGAGCTACCCAATAGTAGTGAGCTTGAAGGTGAGCCACAGCTGCTGTTAGGTACTGCTATTCCCTTGGCAGAGTGACTGCAAGAGCAGATGAGACTGGTAGTACCCAGGCTAACAGTAAGGCACCTCTTTCAGAGCATAGCAGACTTCCTGTGGAAGTGGAGCTTGAAAGTGTCAAAAAGATAGAGTTGAGACAGGCTCAGATCTCATGGCCTACACTACGAGGTTTGATGGAGGCACCTGATTCTCAAAGAAAAGGGGAGTCTGTATACTGGAACAAAGGTTTACTGTATATAGAGTAGACCCCTGAGAGAGGGCTAGAGGGTGAGGTAATTCAGCAATTGGTAGTATCTAGATCCTACTGCCTGGCACTTCTAGCTATAGCCCATGACATTCCTTTTGCAAGGTCAAATGGGCATAAAGCACACCAAAAAACATATTATGCAGAACTTTTATTGACCTGGGACTGTAAGGGATGTAACTGGATACTGCAGGACCTGAGAGCAGTGCCAAAAAGTAGGCAAGGCTGTAGACAAGGTCAAAGCTCCTTTGATGCCTTTACCTGTGATTGAAGAACCATTTCAGAGGATAGCTATGATTATTGTTGAGCCACTGAATATCCCAACATTCGCAGAGAAGATGTGTAGACTAGTGATAGTAGATCATGCTTCTAGATGCTGTGAGGTGGTGGCTCTATCTTCCATCGAAGCAGAGAAAGTGTCAAATGTTTTTAAGAAATTTCCAGCAGAGAAGATTTTCCTGAGAGAAATACTGACAGAGGTGCCGATTTCATGTCAGACCTACGAGCTTGTCTGTGGGAATGCTGTGGGGTGAAATAACTAAAAAACACTCCCAACACCCCCAGACTAATGGTCTTCTGGAGAGGTTAAATCTACACTAAACACAATGCTACAAGCATTTGCAGACCAGTTTAAGAGAGAGTGAGACAAATATATGCCCCATCTAAAGTTTGCATATGGAAAGGTACCCCAACAATCCACAGATTTTTCATCCTTTGAGTTGTTGTATGGGCATAGGGTGAGGGGGCCTTTACTGTTGATTTGTGATTAGTGGTAGGGTGAGTGTGAATGCCACAATGAGTCTGTTGTGGCATATGTCCCAAACCTCAGGACAAGGCTTAGGGAGCCCATGGGCTTTGTCCAGGAGAACCTGGCAGGAGCCCAACAGCAGAAAAAATGTCTGGTATGAAAGAATGATTGAGCCAGAGAGTATGTTGTGGGAAAGCAGGTTATGGTTCCCATTCTTGTCAGACACAATAAGCTGCAGGTAGCTTGGGAAGGACCATTCAAAGTGGTAAGGAAGGTCAGTGATTTTAACTACATGGTAGAATGACTGGGGGGGGGGGGCAGGGGCACAAACTCTACCATGTTAACATGATGAAACTTTACTATGACAGGGAAGCCCTTGTGCTAAGTATTTGCAATAGGAGGCAAGGAGGCAGGAGGATTATGAGGGGGATCTATGGCTACAATAACCAGCCAGCAAAATATCAAGTTACTAAGGTGGATCCTAGGGTTGCAGGCATATGACATGACAGTGCAGCATGGTAGTGGGGTCAGAAATGCCAATGCAGATGGACTCTTAAGATAAGATATGGGTTAATGTATTCCCAGATAGGCTAATCATCTCAAGCAACATTTCTACAGGATCAATTGAGAAACTAGCTTGAGTCTTCAAAGGGGTGAGGTATGATGTGAGGTATTGATAGCTATGCTAGGAGAAGTAGGGCAGTGGATGTGTAACATATGCCAGCATAGCTAGCTGAAACTCTATAGCTGTGCCAGTGGGGAGTCTTACTGGGGACCTGGAGGGAGACAGCGAGAGAAACACATACCCCAGACTGAGTGTGTTCCCTGTATTCTCTTAAGGGAAATTGTACTTGATGCAGAGAACTGCATCTGGAAATACTGCATGTGTCTATTTTTCTTCCAAGTGAATCTCCCTCTCCAGTTTCAGTGTTGAGGATTCAGGCTCTTGATTACTGGCCCAGAGAGGGGACATCACATTGTCACTAACTCAGTATCTAATTTTCTGATAATCATGGCTATGTTCTTCTACTTCATTCATGTCATTGACCATTTGCTTCCAGATATGATCATCTTTGTCTCTGCCTAAAAGGAATGATTCGTGTCACCATGAGTCCTGTATGATAAATTCATTCTCTGCATCTCTGCATGACATTTTACATGCTCCAGATGACTTGTGTGCCATTGCCCTATATGAAATGAAACATATGATGAAAGAAAGGAAATTAAGAAAAAAAACTAGTTGTAACATAAGAGATATTTGTGAATGTGATCAGTCATCCTGCACAAATAAATTAAAATAGAAGTGCACACAGGGTAATACAAAAATCTACCCCGCCCCCCAAAAAAAGAAAATAAAAGAAATAATAAAATTCTGTATGGATAACAACAATTGTGTAACTCTATACCACACAGCAGCATTAATAAAAATGAATACAGTTATTAGGATTTCCACTTATGCTGATGGCAGGCAGATATATATAACTGACTACAACTGTAACCCTCCAACATTGTTAAGAGAGATATAACCCATTTTTGGAATAAATGTTCAGATTCTCACAAAAAAAAGTTTCTATAATAGCAGATAACATTTACTTCCAAAATGTTTAACTAAAAGAAATAACTGAATACTTGGGTATGCCAACAGCAATGGACAAACAATATAGACATTAAACAATGCTATTGTGAAATTTAATCCATTAGTAATATAAAAATAAATCCCTTTATAAGTAATGGTTATATACCTTTACAGAAAATCAGTATTGAAAATCAAATATAAGCATCAGCCTTTGGATCCAAACAGTTTCCCCTACTAGGATACAAGTACCTTGCTTACATAATTAGCATATATAGTGCAAATTTAGCCCTCGGAGCCCTATAAATATGCAAATCAAGTATGAACTCATTAGCAACCATGAATCCCACAATGTGCATTAACTGCTGGACAGGTAAGCATGATGTAAGAACCTACACAATGCTATGCACACACAGTGCAAGAAAGAGCACTGAGAAGTGTTACTTGCTACGGGCTTGCTAGTGTGAATGATTAGTCTTACTTCAGGAATAATTAATTGTTCCACACTCATGCTACTTTGATGTACACTTACTAAGTGTGTCAGGGAGAATAAACTTAACAAAAAGTTAGGGACTTACACTGACTGACATAGGGAGAACCCTGTTATAACATTTGTATTGCTAATTGCTTATGATCTAGCTGTGCCGTTGAGTAAAATGTCCATAATTCATATGAAGTATATAACACTTAAAAAATACAAACACATATCAAAAGAAATCCAAGTGGCATTGTATTTATGTCAGACTACCATAAAAAAGAGGCAATGCTTACAAAAGAAAGATAAAAAAACTGTTGCACTGAAAACATTTTTTGTTATTGTGAGAGGAATTAGCTGTTACAGATATACCATTCATCCAAACATTTCCTTGGAACTTACAAAGGGCAACTGTGACAAAATAGTACCCTTAATGTAAAGTGATAAAATGTCACCTTTTGAGTATATTTAACCTACCTTATCTTTTTCATAAATATGTTTGAGTGTGGCAAATGTTGAAAATAGTCTCAAACATGTCATGGTTATGCCGTGGTATCAAGGCTCAAATCTATATTTGGTACTGTGTGCCTTTAGTAATGTGCATATTTTCATTTTACAAACCAAAAATTTTGAGATCACAAAGATATTGTCTAAATTTTTTAAGCTTCATTGTTTGGATGTTGCTTAGCATTGTAGATTGGGTACTGTCAGCAGTCAATAGTAGTGAAAGATGTCTCACTTCCAAAGGCAAAGAAAAAAAAATTAAAAATTGAAAATGAAAATGCTGATATAGTTTGCCTTCAATAGCACAGATGAGCCCAAAACTGGTGAGCTGCAGTCAGTACTTATTGAGGAAAATACCATGTCATCTATTACCTATCTCTGGCACAAGGTGTTAGTGCAGTGAGTATAGAGAAAAGGGACATGTAGCGCAGGACGTTTCAGAATTGTACTGACACATATTTTTGCATATGAATGTATTATTTTTGGAAACTCAACAATTCTCAGTATTAATAGCAACATGTGATACACGTGATGTGAAATATGACATTTTCTAAAATGTGATAGCACAAAAGCGGTAACATGACATGTGGAAAACTATATTATATATGGTGGATTACATAAACATATCTGCTAAGTAGTAATCCTGATAGTCAGACATGTCCTTTAAACTGATGTCAGTATTAATTGTATCTGCTGTGTCAAAAAGAGCTAATGTCAGCTGCTGAGTGTCCCTTTTTTCATAACTTAGCATTATGTAAAGCCCTGATAACGTCTGACAGAAATTTAAGTTCTAATATGGCAGAGATGGCCTGCACATGTCACTCATGGGATTCCAGTTACTGTCTAAGGTTCTTGCTGCCCCTGGAATGCCTTTTTTAGGCAAGGTTCAAATGACAAATTCACCACTGTTACAGGAACAAGCAAGCAAAAACTGAGAGTGATGCTACTCAATGCTAGAAGTCTAAAGCTCAAAAGGCACTCATTCGAGGCACTCCTTAAAATGGAGAACATCGATATCTGTGCAGTGACTGAGACCTGGTTCAAGGCTCCAGAGAGCACCCCTGCACTACCAGGCTATAACTCATACCACACTTTTCGGCCATGTAACCTGGACCGGAACACCAAAGGCGGAGGTGTGTCCATATTCATTAAGGATATCCACACCTCCAGGCTAGTTGCTCAGCATAATGCAGCCGAGGTTATCCAAGTGCAACTAACTCTGGGCAAAACTGCAATCCAAATTGTAGCTTGTTACAGATCACCCACCATGCCCCAGGATTCCCACTCCTCTTTTTTTGATGTACTGGAAAATATTAGGGTTCAACCAAACACCCTAATAATGGGCGATTTCAACTACCCCACCATTAACTGGGAAAACTACTCATGTATCAACTCCTTCGCTCGATGCTTTCTGGAATTCTTAAACTCCAATGCCCTGGATCAACTTATCCACACCCCCACCAGGGGCAACAATATCCTAGATCTAGTCATTACCAATATGAGTGACCAGTGTTCCACACCTGAAATCAACGCCTCATTGGTCCGATCAAACCAATAAGCTAATTACCCTAGATATCCACATCCTGCCTCCACCTCCCATTAAGGAAACCATGGTAAAAAATTTCTCCAAAGCCAATGTCATACTTCTTAAAACAGAAGTGGTGAACTTCATGACACCCATGCAGATGGACAATGCAGTTACGACTAGTGAATCCTACACAATTGCACTCTATAAGCACTTACATGAGTGCATGGATCGTGCTATCCCAAACAGAACCAAGACGCTATCCTCCAAAAAAAGGAAGTTAATCTGGTGGTCCCCTGCCATAAACAAACTGTATAACAGAAGGAAGAAACTGTTGCAAAAGAGAGTAAAATCCCATGAGTGGAGGTGCTCCCTGGTCAGCCTCAGTAAGAAGCTGCAATCCCTGATAAAATCCTCCAAAGCTAGTTACAAAAACAAAATTGACACTAATTCTAAAGACAACCACAAAGCATTCTATAGCTATGTCAAGAATCTCAATGGCAATACTCAGATCTGCTCTGAGTTACAGCACAATAGCACTAAATATACAGACCCAACTGATATTGTCAACATCCTGGCAGATAGGTTCAGTGCTAACTTTACCCCCCTCTCACCCCCTAAAGAGCCCATCTCTATACAGGAAGAATGCAAAGTTCCTGTAATCACAGCTGCACAGGTGCACAGCAACAGTTATCCCACTCCACAAGGGGGAGCCATCATGGACCCCGGGAACTACTGCCCCATTAGCCTGATGAGCCTGATCTGCAAGGCCATGGAATGTATCATCATGGAAATTATAAACAAAGAGATTGGCAATCTCCAAACTCTGGATCCCACCCAGTTCGGGTTTGTAAAAGGCAGATCATGTCTCCTAAACCTGACAGACATCTTTGAAGCAGTCACCAAAGCTGTAGACAAGGGTAAGGTGGTTCACACAGCCTATCTAGATCTTGCCAAGGCTTTCAACATCATCCCCCACTCTGGAATTATAGATAAAGTCACTAAACTAGGTATAAATCTCTATGTCACAAGATGGGTTACCAACTGGCTTACTGACTCAACCCACACTGTGAAAGTAGCAGACTCCAAATCCGACTTCAGACCAGTGACAAGTGGAGTACCACAAGGTTCAGCCCTGGGTCCTCTCCTGTTTGGTATCTACTTTTCTGAAGTACAGGCTAACACAGAAGGTCTTTGGTTAATGAAGTTTGCAGATGACTGCAAACTAGGAGCCATAATCGAAACTCCTAACGATGTGGACATCCTACAAAAGGGCCTCACTGAGACAGATGCCTGGTGTCAAAGCCATGGCCTCAAGCTCAATGCCAAAAAGTGTATTGTCATTCCCTTTGGTAAAAACTCTGTAACCATGAACTACAACATAGGTGGTAGTATACTTAACACTGAAAGTGTGATAGGAGACCTTGGGACACAGGTGGACAGTAGTCTCTCCTTTGATAATCACATCGCCACAGTAGTCAGGAAATCCTTCTACGTGGCACACATCATCACAAAAGGTTTCTCATCCAGAAAAAAAAGAGGTCATTGTTCCCCTCCTCTCATCACTCATTAGACCCATTATAGAGTACAATGCCCCTTTTGGTATGTACTTCACAAGACATCTACAACAACTGGAAAATCGGCAGAAATACCTCACAAAGAGGATTACCAGCCTCAAACAGATGCCCTACGCAGACCGTCTCAAAAAACTCCAGCTTTACTCCGTCGCATATCGCCTACTCAGACGTGATCTCTGCCTAACATACAAAGCTATGTCAAACCCAGAGCTGTTGGACAAGCTCCACTTAAAGAAATCCCAAATCCCTCCAAGCCACATGATCTAGGGACCTAAACCTTGTCACCACAGTAAATAGAACATGACAGAGGGATAGATCCCTGTCCCAGAGACTTCCCATACTCTGGAATAAACTACCTATCTATATCAAACAAAGCTCCTCATTAGCACTCTTCAAGAAAAATCTTGATGACTGGATGGGAAATAGGAAATTCACCTCGGGGATAACCTCTGTGGCTCTGTTCAACAGTGGCACAGGAAAATCAATTTCTTGGGTGGCAAAAGCCAGGGTACCTTTTTGGCTGGGCTTGTATAGGCCCCAGGGCCAATAGCCTAGTACCTACCTATGAACCTATGAAAAGGATGAATGTGTCAGTTTAATGCAGTACATGCTCTGTTCACTGCTAGATATACCCTTTAATTATTTTTATTTTCCTTTCAGTTGTTTTCAGATTTTGTTTTTCATTATAATTTGCTTGCTGCTTGGCAATATGCAATGACAATTGACAAGGAAAGGCAAAAAAAAAAAGAAAAAAATAATTTGGGCTGCATTCTATAGCCCAAACAAGCCTGGTACAGATGCACAGTTGTTAGTACTCTATATGGTAAAGAGTGAAGAAAATGCACTTGTTAGCCACCTCTTTCTGTAACACAAGGTTTAAGTACAGTGAGTGTAAAGAAAGAGGACATGAAATGCAGGGTTTTAATTTAGTTTACAGATACTTTTAATGATGGGTGAAAATGATATTTGTTACACACTTTTGATTAGGAATGTATCACTAAATACAAATGAGTATCATAAATATGATTTTTGCAGCAAATGTATCATTAATGCTCACTATATAATTTCAATATAATGTTACAAATTATGAAAAAAACATGGCAATGATGAGATTTAATTTAAAATGCCTTTGTATAGGTATGATTTGCTCAATAGTTGTACTATCACATATCATAGCTATGCATTTAAGATAATATGCACTTATGTATGTAACATACTCAACATGTATTACCCATATCATGCAATTCTATGCACTTATGTATGTAACATACTCAACATGTATTACCCATATCATGCAAATCCATGTATCTGAAATGAACATACAACCACAATTACTGCCTTTTACATAGAAATGCAGTAGCATATCTACTTAAAAGACTTACACATACAGACATTGCTTAAGTGTATCTCCATTTATTTTTAAAGTAGTATATCTCAAATTAATTAAAAAAAGAAGCTTTCCTTTGAGACTGACAGTTTATAAGCAAAGGTTAACATGTTATCCTTCTTTTTCTTATGTGTTCAACTCCAAGATGGTTCTACTTGATTTTACTAGTGTGCAAGCCTTTACCTCCAACCAGCAGTGTATATAGCAAACACTGTAAAACATTTCAGTGTTTAACATTAGAACGTGTAAATAGGGTGAGCATCACACATGGCCAAATCTCACTGCCAAATTTCCTGCTTTCTTTGCTGTTGGATGTAATTATTGCCAATCTCTTTACCAAGCTATGTCTTTGCTTTCAGTTCTGCAAAGGCAGGTAGCACGTCTATACATCTTTACACACTAGTTGTTACATGTGAGATCTGAACTGGAAACCATTTCAGAACACAGTTCTAGCTGTACGTCAGTAGATGTGGCTGGTAAAGGTGAGGATGGTGTTCCATTTAGATGACAAAGTTAGAGTGTTGACGAGTCCAGGATTTTTGCAACACTCCTCATCAATCACTACAGCTGTAGGCTGCTGCAGGGGGATTATATTGTATTTATCAAAACCAAAGAAAAAACGCATAACGCCTAATAAATCCAAAAGGCGTACACAGATTTGGAGTACCAAACAGCTTTAATCCTGGTACCTCGCCATTTTGCCTTCAAGGGATATCAACACATCAAATTCTAAAGCTTAAATATACTAAACAATTAAACAATTATGTTTCAAAATTTGTCTATACATCCCACTTTTAAAGTGACCAGTGCACATTATACATAAACACATTCCTTAGTCATGAAAAACTACTACATTTCCCATAGAACTTCAGCAGCAGCAAAATTACAACAACATTACAATTAATTCTGCAACAATAACAACATCAAAAAATTCAACCAAGTTTACATAAAAAATACAACACCTTCTCATAATGTGTGTATGTACTGTCCAACCAGTGCTTCATGTCACTGCCAACACACACACACACACACACACACACACACACACACACACACACACACACACACACACACACACACATATATGAACATATTATCAATGAAATTTCTTCAAAAAAATTAACAACACCTCTTGATTTAATCCATGTGGGACCAAGGTTCCAAAATTAAAAATGAAAGTAGTCTCCATCTGATTTAACTCATTAGCAAATAGAGTACCACTACCACAGTTGCCAGATGGTTGGGCTAATACACTACAAAACAGGGAGTCAAAATTTCCCAAATGGGCTTCAATAAAATGCTCTACCACTGGACTGAAGCCTATATTACCCCTTCTAATATTTGACTAAGTGGATCTTGGTTTTTATTGGATAGACGATATGGCTGCGGATATAAAATTGTAATGTTCATAGATTTATTTGTCTGAAGAAGTCTGGTGATGGTCACCAGACGAAAGTGCTTACCTCAATAAATCTTTGGTGTGCCTGATACAGCCGATGCTTTGCTTTATTATCCCTTATAATGTTTCCCAAATGTTCCAAAATTCTAATCTTAACTTTTCTTTTGGTCTGACCTATATATCATCCATACTTGGTCCTCTGCTATTCAACATCTTTATTAATGACTTCCATAAAGCCATTCCCAACTCCAAAATTGTTCAATATGCTGATGATTCCACTTTGATTTGTAGTGCTCCCAACCTAGCTGAGCTCCAATCTCTAACCCAAAATGCCTTTTCTACCACTGAAGATTGGATGCTCCAAAACCACCTCTCTCTTAATGCCAACAAAACCAAGATGCTTCTATTCTCCCCCTCCAAATCTTCCCCTCTAGATGAAAACTCCCTTCACATCACTAGTCGTAATAACTCACAAATAGAGATTGTACACTCTGCCAAACTTCTTGGTGTCACCATAGATAGTCAGCTAAAATTTAACTCTCACATTAAGCAGAATATCAAAAAAACACACGTAAAACTTGGCCTACTTTACAGAAATCACCACTATCTCTCTCCTTCCTCTAGGCTAACTCTTACCACTACCCATCTTCTTCCCTCTCTCATGTATGGCTCTCCCCTGTTTTCTAACGTATCCTCCTCACTTACCTCCAAACTAGAGATATGTTACAACAAAATTTCTAGATTTGCCACAGGCGTCAAATCCTCCTCACACCATTGCAATTCCCTTCATTCCCTTAACTGGCCTGAACTGCCCAACCAACTTGACTTTCACCAACTAACCACAGTCCACAAATTAGTATTCCAACCCTCAAACTGCCCCGCACTATCCAACATACTGCAACCATATTCCCCTCCCAGACCTCTTAGATCCTCTCACTAAAACCTGCTGACCATTCATAAACCCAAGCGCCCAGCTGGCCAGCTACTCTTATCCTGTACCCTAGCAAAAAAATGGAACTCTCCTCCCTCCAGCCTACGGACCTGCAATAACCTCAATAGCTTCAAATCTCAACTTCATTCCTACTACTTACTTAACAGGAAATGCAACTGCTCTCTTCCTCCTTTGCCTCTCAAACCCTCCTCTCTCCTTACTCCTGGCTAACCTCTCCTTACTTCTCAACCTCTCCTCTCCTAACCCACTCTTAATTATTAATTTGTTTCTTATAACAAATTATTTCCACCAACTTCTATACTATATACTCTCTTCTTCTGAACTATTTGCTCATTCTGCTGTTTGTTTATCACATTGACATTGAATCAAACTGTTTGTGTCTTTTGTTTGATCTTTTTATTATGTACTATGTATTTTTTATACTATGTATGTTTTACTTTGATTTTAAAATGTATCTAATTAGATTTGTGGAGCTTTTCTCCCCGGGCCTCCACTGAAAACTGGCTCCCTGAGCCCAGTGGACCTCCCCGGTCATCAAACTGGAAATAAATAAATAAATAAATAAATAAATAAATAAATAAATAACTTCATCACACCCACAACCCAGAATGTATATAACACCACATGACTGACAATTAAACCTTGCTTGAGAGACAAATAGTATTAGATAAATTTCTGATTCTATGGCGCACACTGCATATCCCACAAGGAAAAGACCCTAATGAACTATTCTGGGTCTGATTGGAAATTGGGTATTTCAACAATTCTTTTAGGTTTAAAAATCTACCAAAAGAAAAAGTCACATGTTGTGGAAATAAAGTGCTGAGTTTATCATCAGCTGTTATCATTGGCCATAACCTTATAACCACCTGTCTTGAGTGTGTCTGAAGAAGGGCTAAACCTGGTAACATAAAATATTTTATTTTCTATCACCTCCTCTCTTGAAGTAAATTGAATTGTATGTCCAAACTTGCTATTCTCATGCAATTGTTCCCTACTTATCACATTATTCAACAATTTATTCTTTGCTTCATTAAGAATAGATCTAGAATACCCTCTGGCCGATAATCTCTCCTCTACTACAGCCAGAGATTTCTCTTTAGAAGCCATCTCAGAAGTATTCATCCATACTCTTCTAAATTCATCAGAAGGCAATGACTTAATGAGATGTTCAGGGTGTATGTTGGAAGCATGCAAAAAAAATTTCACAGCAGTACTCTTCCTAAATGGAACTTATTGATTAACTCCCATTTCATTCACAAAAAAACTGGACATCCAGAAAACTAATGGTACTGGAGTCTGTGTGACAACAAAACTATAAACCATGACTGCTAGAATTCAAGTCCCCCACAGATTTCTCAAACTCAGATAGAGGTCCCTTACATATGAAAATCAAATTGTCTATGTATCACCTATATAACATCACCTTTTCCTTGTAATAAATATGGCTGTACAAAAATCACTTTTCAAACTCCCCCATGTACAAATCAGCATAAGAGGGAGCAAAACGAGCCCCCATAGCAGTGCCCCTTATCTGCAAATAATATTCCTTGTTAAAACTAAAATAGTTGTGTGTTAAACAAAATTCAAGTAACTCCAAAGTATAGGCACTGCGAGGCCCTTCAGCCAGCATTGATGCCATAGCTTCAAGATCCTTACCTGTTGTAATATTCGTGTACAAAGAGGAAATATCTAAAGTGGTTCAAAAATATTTTTTCTCCACACCATATTCCGCATTAAAACACAAAGCTCTTGAGTGTTCTTTATGTGGGCTGGTTCAGAACTCAAATGCATTTTAAGTAAAGAGTCCAATAATACCCCCACATTTCCCAGGTAAGAACCAATACCAGCAACAATCGGCCTTTCTGGTGGCCTGCTCACATTCTTGTGAATCTTTGGTATAGCATAAAAATATGGGTCTCAAGCATTGGCAGCAAACAACTTCTTAACAGACTGTGATGAAAGGAACCCCAGTCTTTCCCCCTTCTCTAATAGTTCACTTAGCTCAAATTTAAATGGTGAAAGAGGGTTGTAAGGGAGCTTAACATAAATTCTGCTGTCACACAGAAGTTCAGTTACCATGTTCTGGTATCCATCTTTGTCCATAATAGCCCAATTACCACCCTTGTCTGCTACCCTAAAAATATAATCTCCTATCTTGCCATGAAGTTTGGAAAATTCCTGCCAGTCTTCTTTACTTAAATTGTTTACATTTCAATTTACTCATTTTTTTCAGTGTTATTCAACAACAATTTTTTAAACATAGCAACAACAGGAGATAGTTTAGGGGGACAAAATGTGTTTTCCACATTAGGTAAACTAGGAATCTTAAGCTGACCATAACCAGTAACAAAAGTAGTGCCACATTCAATGTTTTCTTCAGTGCTGCAAATAAGTACATTTAAACTGTCATCACAGTCATACATAGATACATCTAACAATGAGTCCTCAGAATTTTCAGATATGGATGAAACATTTATTTGCTTGTTAAATAAAGTATCTCTAGAAAAATACACTTTCAAATGAAGTTTACTACAGAATTTACTAGCTTCAATAAGTATATTAGCAAGAGAGGGACATTTAGTGGGAACAAACTTAGCTCCCTTTAACAATGCACCAATTACTGTATCACAAAGTACTAAATTTGCTAAATTAACAATGTTTAAACAATCAGCTTTATTACCTTGACTTTTATTGAGTCCATTATCAACAATTTGTGAAGATGCATGTTGCAAATTTCCGTTTCCCTTCCTTTTTCTGTTTGTTGCCTGTATTCCCATTGCTGCTGCTGTGCTGAAAACCCTGAGAGCCCTGAGATGAACCTGACTGGTTCGCCTGACCAGCTGATCCTGCATTAATTAGGCAGCATCTCAAAAGAGACATTTTTTTTTTATGAAGTTTCAGCTGAAGAATATGAAGAATCATGACTAGATGACAAAAAAAATGCTCTTTCTATTTTGCGACCTTCATTTACGAGGAAAATGGTGAACTGAATTCACAGAACCACTGGAAAAATCATTTATGTCCCTTTTTAGTTTTTTTTTTCTTCTTTCTGCCGATCATTTCAGCTTCCACTTTATTCAGTTTTCGTTTAATGCCAGCAAATTTTGTGATAAAAGAGGGCTCAGAAATTTGTTCTTAGTGAGCTCTCTAAATTAGTAATCTCTAGCTGAACTTGTTTCAAAGTACGTAAGTTCCTTTTCACTCGGATTTTTAACCAGCCCAAAGTGCATTGTAATGAAACTTCATGCCATTCTAGCAATAAATCTTGTTCTGCCTCTGTAAACCCACCAGCTGAAAGTCGGTCTATACGTAGACCTCTGGGAGTTACATTTGAAGCCAAATATTTCTCTAACAGTTTAGTGTCATAAAAAAAGATTAGTTTATTTTACCATCAGTCTCTCCAGCTGCTCAAACTTCATTAACTGGTCATTATAATCTGCAGAACTCCATGGATCAACTCCAGTCAACTGGGATTCTCTCTCCTTAAAGTAGTTCTTTGAACAAGCTATTAGTTGCAGCTTCCATAATAACTCCAGTCACCAAAAAGAACTGACACCAAAAGTGCCACACTATCAAAACTTATCAAAACCAAAAAAAAACCCCACAAATACCTAATAAATCCAAAAGGTGTGCACAGATTTGGAGTACCAAACAGCTTTAATCCTGGCACCTCGGCATTTCACCTTCAAGGGATATCAACATATCAAATTCTAAAGCTTAAATATACTAAACAATTAACAATTAAACAATTATGTTTCAAAATTTGTCTATACATTGCACTTATATGCCAAGGTACCAGGATTAAAGCTGTTTGGTACTCCAAATCTGTGTACACCTTTTGGATTTATTAGAATTATATTGGGTCTCAGTAAAAGCTAGTAAAAGTACGTCTTTTGGATTTATTAGGATTATATTGGGTCTCAGTAAAAGCTTGGACTAGCTTGGCTAAAGCTGTTTCCAGTGCAACTGGCATTCAATGTACTGAAGAACAATGTCATCACCATTATAGTAATCACAAAACTTATAAAATTGAAAAAGAAAAGCACAATGCTGGGACACCAAAAGGTATGTTAGCGCTTTCGTTTACTAAAAATATGTAAACTTCTTCAGACAATTCACATACAAATAATCAGCCTTTAAATAATTTTAAAAAATGACATCATTTCTTAAAACATCATTTCCTAAAGCTACCTTACCTCAATTTAAAGTGAAAGGACATAAGCTACAAGAAACATAAAAAGAACACATAATTATTATATTAAATTAATTTCCTATAAAATATATAATATAATAAATATTACCTATCTAAGTAAAGCTTTCAGTTTTAGAATGCTTTTGATAGAGATTACATCATTAAGACCTGGCGGAACTGAAGCATTAAATTTCAACTGCCATAAATCTTCTTTTTCTTCGAGTCTCAAGCTAATAGGACCCCCTCTTTCATTATCAGGTATTTTTTCAATAATCATAAATAAAAATTTATGCTCAGGATTTAATAAAGTGTGTCTAGCTAAGGCATTGGTAGAGTTCCCCTTGTTGATTGCATAATAGTGTTCATAAATTCTAGTCTTCAGCGGTCTATCCGTTTTCCCTATGTAGAAAGCCTGACATTTAGAGCACACACTAAAGTAGACCACCCCCCTAGTGTCACAGTAAAATTTCCCATTAATATGAAACTTTCTTCCTTTTATTATAAATGTATTACCCGCTTTAATGTACTTGCACCAGTGGCAACTTTCACATTTGAACATTCCATTATGTGGACAGTGCACGGTGGACTTATTGTTTTCCAAGATGATTTTCAAATTACACCCTTTACGGAAATCCACATGGGGATGTTCATTGATATGTTTACTGATTGATTGATCCTCACATAAATAACCCCAGTTTTTAAAAATAGTAGATTTTAAAGATGGGGCATCCAAAGAAAATGTAGTAATGAAACTGGAAATAAATGACTCCCCATTCTCAACCTTATTACAAGGTTTAGATCCCATTAAATTGTTGGAGTCAGGTAATAGTGAATGATCAAGAGGAGTAGCCACAAAAGCACTAACATACCTTTTGGTGTCCCAGCGTTGTGCTTTTCTTTTTCAATTTTACCACCATTATAGTGCCATAAAGAGATGCAAGCAGGACCTCCTAAGCCAATGTTAGCTGGAATTTAAGACAGAAAACAGCCTTCAGTCGTGTAAGTAAAGTAACCTGTTACCAGTGAATGCTATATCATGGATTAGGCAGCCAATTCCGTTATACATTATGTTTTCATATATTTTATTTTTTTCACTTCTGTACAACATCAAAAGGCATAGCAATGAACCATGAGGCACATCAGGAGAGACTGGCTCTCACCACAGGGAGGCACTGGGTATATATATAATATATATATATATATATATATATATATATATATATATATATATATATATATATATATATATATATATATCAGGTATGAATGCAAAACAGATAATACTTCTCAAGCCATCAATCCATATCAGCTTGAGCAGGCAGGCCTAATCTTTATATCCAGTTTACATGTCTGCTTCAGTAGCTCTTGGTAACTGATTAGGCAAAGAATACACCATCTTAGCTCTGTGTTGATTCAATTCCTAGAAACATTAAGTAGCTTTTATTACAGGATAGTATTTTTAAAATCTTAACTGCAATATTAAATGACATTAACAATTCAATGTTTGTAAATTGAATTATTGACTTAGAAATCATATATCGAAAATGGCATAGTCAAGTAAATGTTTACATCTCTTGTGTTATAGCACTGTGATTGATTTAGTTTATGACACATTAATGTTTTTGTATCATATCTGGATGTATCAAAGGTAAACATATGTATGTGCCATATTTCATTATTGAAATTATCTTTTTCTCTCTGTTTTGTCTCCTCAACTCTTAGCACTCTTTTTTTGGTGGACACATTGCTGTTAAAACTGAAATGACCATCAACATAGTGAGGTAGACTGACCACTGTGGTTCTGTCTGCCATAGCTCCGCAGGCAGCACAGATACTCAGCACTTCTGGGACATGAGCTGTCAACATTGTCTCCAAAACCCCTGCCTGTTCCACCTGCATCAGGTAGGCCTGCCCTGGCTGTTGGTGTAGTGGTACTTCCTGGGCTGCAGTAGTTGTGGAGGTGGCAAGTCTGTCACCCATCAGCAGCTGACAGGGCCAGTGTAGGATATAAAGGAGAGAGGTCTCAGTGACCAAATTGATAGAGATGAAAAGTTTGTATGTCAAATTGCAAAATGAATGTCCAATGCAGCACTGACCCAGGAAACAGACACAGGAGATGGTGATGACAGCTGTGATTATGAGGACTCATTTCTCACTGTGCTCATTCTAGACATGGATACACCACTTATGTCCTCTACCTATCCTCAGTCATGGCTCTCTCAACCTTTTGTGTCCATCACCATCCCTGTCTGTCTTGTATGTCCTGTATATCTGCACCTGCTACTTAACCTAATCTTCCTACTTGATCCTATTATTTGAAAGCACCTTCCTCAACAGTCCTCTCTATCCCACCAAAAATTACACCCCATGCGTATCTCTCCACTTCACTTAGGCATCTTCCTGAGACACTTGATTTGGTCCAGTTGACTAGATAAAAGTATTGTGTTGTTGTAACCCATCCCTAGTGCGGTGGCTTTCATAAATTCAATATACTCAAAGTACAATTCTACATTTATGCTGTGAGGAAGTGGATAGGTATGGTGATCTCCCTCCAACATCCTCAACTTCCTGTATTCTTTACCCATTGTCTTCCCCTCTGCTTGCCCTCCATTTTCACCATTGCCCTATCAACCCATTTTCACATGTTTAATCTAGTTAAAAAATAGATTCACACACAACACACATGGCCAGAAATGGCCCATAAAAAAGCCTTCACTTTTTGTCCTAAGCATTTGCCCAAAGCTTGGCATTGCACACTAGTGCTGAGTGACAGTGAATGTCATTTAACATACTATGGCAAAAACTGGTGAGTTTTTGCCATCACCCACACTAGTATGGTTATCATTCTGCAAATGTACTTAACCTCACAGTGCTATAGGAATACAGAGTAAAGCAAAAAAAAAATTCAGAAAGAAAATGTAACACTTATTAGGCAATTGGATGTCATGAAGTAAGAGTTCTTTTCTGGTGTGTTGTGATAACTTACATGTCTGTAGACTGATGTTTTCAGCATGGTGCCAAGGGTTCAATTCCAGAAGTATGTCAAGTTGTTAATTTATTATCATTTTATATTACTAGTATGTGTATACATAAATACATCAATATTTGTTTCAAATGACAACATTTAATGGAACAATCTTGAAAAGGAAAATAAAATAGAGGACATCATTTTAACAGTGGAAGGCTAAAGCATTTGTGGTGAATTATAAACCCACCATCATCCAGCTGATGTCTTTATCATGTTTCTACTCACCTATCCCTGCTTTCTCCCTTTTGAAAACACTTTATCGTACAGAGCATGACAAATTAATTATGAGACACCTAAGAGTAACATGTTAGAAAGATGGTTAGAAATTTCACATAAACAAAACTCTTTGTCTGTCTGTCTCTCTTTCTCTCCCCCCTTCTGTCTCATCACTTTTTAGTCTTGGAGATTTAATAGGCTGCTGGATATAATGTTTCCCCATGGGATTTTACAGTTGTCATTAATGTGGTGAAGCCTAATGCCTACATCACCCATTGCTTCAATCTGTTGTCGCTGTCAGTTTGTGTAATTTTTACTTTGTGAAGTTGGATTTCCTATATGGTGTGTTGAGATTATGCAAAAATCAGTCTACAGCTGTGAACATTCAGTCAAGGGTTCTAATGCAGGAGTCCCATAACCAGAAATGTTTTGTCTGTCTCCCTCTATCCCTCTCTTTCTATCTACCCTTCTTTGTTACCAGTCTGAGCCCTCAGAATCTCTGCACTTCCTGGCATTGAGCAGCAATAAATAGCAGTTCACATCTCATGGCAAACTCTTGTGAGTCTTTGCCTTAGATGTCATTGCATGGTTATCTTCATGCAAATGTGCATAATCTTGCTGTACTATAACAAAACCGAGTAAAACTACTTGTGTGTTATTTTTATTCTTGCATTTCTATATGGTTGCTGGATGTAAAAAACACCCTAAGGGTTGTTACAATTGATATAACTGTGATGAAGGTTGATATCCATATTTTCCCTTTCTTACACCTGTTGTCAGTGTCCCTTAAATGTCTGATTTAAAAAAAAAGCATGATTTAATCAGACTTCTAATAACCCCTGCAAAAGCTGAAGGCCTCACACACCCTTTAGGTGTGCTGCTTCACCAGAAGACATCATCTCCGGCAAAAGTGCAGTCCCTGAACAATGTCCCTGCCTCTTAAATCAGACTTCTAATAACCCCTGCATAAGCCGACGGCCTCACACACCCTTTAGGTGTGCTGCTTCACCAGAAGATATCATCTCCAGAAAAAGTGCAGTCCCTGAACAACTTATGTGGTATTACAAGTATAAGTTTTCCTGTTCTGCTTCTGCCTTCTGTGAGCCTTGTTAAAGTATTGCTCCAGGTCAGCGTCAACAGCATCACTGTGTCCCCCCTTACCTGTGCTCTCTCTGGCCATTAAACTCATCTCCTTCCCTTTAACCCTCATACCTCCGCCTTTAAACAGCTCTGCTGTAGCCACCTAGCCTTCCTATTGGCTACCTCCTTCCTTGCTTACCCATCTTTATTAATAGCTGACCCTCAAACCTCCACTGCTCCCTAGCCATAGCTGGAATCACCCTTCTTTCACTCACACAGCTCCCAACTAGACTCTCCAGTCCCTACCACTCCTCTCCCTACCAGTCTCTCTATACCCACCTCTGTAGCCTAACTCTTAGCTTGGTCTTTTAACATCCCTCCTATAGATCTGTGCTAAAGAACCCAAGCTGGCCATTACTGTAACAGTAACCCAGTAAACACTAAAGCTTAGATCTCACTTCTATTCCATTCCCCTACTATTCCCACTTCTAGATTTCCTTGACTACTGCTGCTGAGTCCTTAGAATGTGCTATGCAACCTGCAGGCACAAGAAAGATTGTTCCCCTTGTTTCTACATAACCCATCTCAACCCCCTCCCACAATGCATTGTGGCAAGTAAAAGCCACACTTGGGCTTCCTTGCCATCTCTGTTCCATCCTCCCAACCCCAACACGGTGGTGTTACACGCTGTCCAGGTTAGTACTCTATGTGGAAGAAATGTACCATGAACTGTACTAATTAACTTACCTTACAATGCCAACACTTGCCATGTGTATCAACATATTTTGTTTTGCAGTCGCTTGTATTGTAAATATATTTTCTACCTGCAGTGTCTCTCACTACAGGTGCAGAAGACATTGCTCTAGCATTTGCAAAGAACAGCAGAAATAGCTGTGTTTGAACCTGATTTTACCTGTTTTTTGGGAAACATTGGCTCTAACTACTGCATAGTTATTAAACATGTGATTATCTACTGTTCTATGGTGAACGAACGTTTAGTTAGTGTAGCTTTGCATTGACCGCACGTTTTTTTCAGCATAGATCTTGAATGCGTTTTACCTACATTGACTCACTACAGCACTAGCCTCACTAATCTAATGTTTCTAATACATGCGCTTATTTAATGTTCATTCGTGAAAGTAGCTTTTAGGTAGCATAGTATTACTTGGACCGAGTTATCAATAGACTTTGTCTTTGCAATGTGTTTTAACCTACTTTGACTCGCTCTAATGCTATCAGTATTGTGCTTTAGTGAAACGTGGAACAGGTTATTGCAGCTCAACTGTTTCTAGTTAAATGTACTGCTGCTCAATTGTTTTTGTGTTTCCTCTACCTCTAACTGTTGCAATGGTTCTGGCAGAGTGTATCTGCAGTCATTAGGATTGATAGGAGTACAATTAGTGCAAGTTATTGCTGCTCAACTGTTTTAGTTAAACGTAGTACAAGTCGCTGTCATTTTATATTATTAGTATGTGTGTACATAAATACATCAATATTTGTTTCAATTGACAACATTTAATGGAACAATCTTGAAAAGGAAAATAAAATAGAGGACATCATTTTAACAGTGGAAGGCTAAAGCATTTGTGGTGAATTATAAACCCACCATTATCCAGCTGATGTCTTTATATTGTTTCTACTCACCTATCCCTGCTTGCTCCCTTTTGAAAACACTTTATTGTACAGAGCATGACAAATTAATTATAAGGAGACACCTAAGAGTAACATGTTAGAAAGATGGTTAGAAATTTCACATAAACAAAACTCTTTGTCTGTCTGTCTCTCTTTCTCTCCCCCCTTCTGTCTCATCACTTTTTAGTCTTGGAGATTTAATAGGCTGCTGGATATAATGTTTCCCCATGGGATTTTACAGTTGTCATTAATGTGGTGAAGCCTAATGCCTACATCACCCATTGCTTCAATCTGTTGTCGCTGTCAGTTTGTGTGATTTTTACTTTGTGAAGCTGGATTTTCTATATGGTGTGTTGAGATAATGTTCACAGCTGTAGACTGATTTTTGCATACAGTCAAGGGTTCTAATGCAGAAGTCCCATAAGTAGAAATGTTTTGTCTGTCTCCCTCTATCCCTCTCTTTCTATCTATCCTTCTTTGTTACCAGTCTGAGCCCTCACAATCTCTGCACTTCCTGGCATTGAGCAGCAATAAATAGCAGTTCACATCTCATGGCAAACTCTTGTGAGTCTTTGCCTTAGATGTCATTGCATGGTTATCTTCATGCAAATGTGCATAATCTTGCTGTACTATAACAAAACAGAGTAAAACTATTTGTGTGTTATTTTTATTCTTGCATTTCTATATGGTTACTGGATGTAACATACACCCTAAGGGTTGTTACAATTGATATAACTGTGATGAAGGTTGATATCCATATTTTCCCTTTCTTACACCTGTTGTAAGTGTCCCTTAAATGTCTGATTTAAAAAAAAAAGCATGATTTAATCAGACTTCTAATAACCCCTGCAAAAGCTGAAGGTCTCACACACCCTTTAGGTGTGCTGCTTCACCAGAAGACATCATCTTCAGCAAAAGTGCAGTCCCAGAACAATGTCCCTGCCTCTTAAATCAGACGAATAATAACCCCTGCAAAAGCTAAAGGCCTCACACACCCTTTAGGTGTGCTGCTTTACCAGAAGACATCATCTTCAGCAAAAGTGCAGTCCCAGAACAATGTCCCTGCCTCGTAAATCAGACGTATAATAACCCCTGCAAAAGCTGAAGGCCTCACACACCCTTTAGGTGTGCTGCTTCACCAGAAGACATCATCTCCAGCAAAAGTACAGTCCCTGAACAACGTCCTTGCCTCTTAAATCAGACTTCTAATAACCCCTGCGAAAACTGAAGGCCTCACACGCCCTTTAGGTGTGCTGCTTCACCAGAAGACATCATCTCCGGCAAAAGTGCAGTCCCTGAACAACGTCCTTGCCTCTTAAATCAGACGTATAATAACCCCTGCAAAAGCCGAAGGCCTCATACACCCTTTAGATGTGCTGCTTCACCAGAAGACATCATCTCCAGAAAAAGTGCAGTCCCTAAACAACTTATGTGGTAGTACAAGTATAAGTTGTTCCTGTCCTGCTTCTGCCTTCTGTTAAAGTATTGCTCCAGGTCAGCGTCAACAACATCACTGTGTCCCCCCTTACCTGTGCTCTCTCTGGACATTAAATCCATCTCCTTCCCTCTAACCCTCATACCTCAGTCTTTAAAAAGCTCTATTGTAGCCACCTAGACTTCCCCTTGGCTACCTCCTTCCTTGCTCACCCATCTTCATTAATAGCTGACCCTCAAACCTCCACTGCTCCCTAGCCATAGCTTGAATCACCTTTCCTTCACTCACACAGCTCCCAACTAGACTCTCCAGTCCCTACTACTCCTCTCTCTACCAGTTTCTTTATACCCACCTCTGTAGCCTAACTCTTAGCTTGGTCTCTTAACATCCCTCCTATAGATCTGTGCTAAAGAACCCAAGCTGGCCATTACTGTAACAGTAACCCAGTAAACACTAAAGCTTAGATCTCTCTTCTATATCATTCCCCTACTATTCCCACTTCCAGCTTTCCTTGACTACTGCTGCTGAGTCCTTAGACTGTGCTGCCCCACTCCATTCACTATGCTCACTCGCTTACACTTATACTTATAGTTACTGGCCACAATTTCCACAAATTACTAGCCCCACCCACCCAACCATCTCTCAAATACAACAACTCCCCACACCCCAATCAGTTCACCCTTTACCTACTCCCTATTACAACTGCTATATATACTTCTCCTATGCTTCAATATTCTCTACACCCACTTTTACCCCACTTTACATAAGCTATAACCATGCAACCCCCACAGCATACCCAACCTCCAAAACTTGTAATTTACCTAATAACCTTCATCTCTCTACTTCTCCTCTCCAGCCTAACCTCTTACCATACTAAGCTTTATAAGAGAAACACAACTCAGTGGCAAACAGTTTCCACAACCACTGCAATCAATCTAATACACTTCCCTATATCACCATCAGACCTCTCCTCCTCACAACCTCCATTATACTCTTATAACAAACCTGCTTATAAAACTAACCTCCACTCCTCCCAGAAAATAACAAGAATACTACACAAACTTAATAGACACTGCCTCCACCTACTCCAAAATCTCACCTGCTGTGGAGATATACACCCTAATCCAGGTCCCAACTCATCAAGCATAACAAACATAAATCACACAGAGGCTATATTGAAAAGGCCTACCTCTTCTCTCCTACTGTTAAACTTGAATTCAAGAAGTGTACTCAACAAAGTACCAGACATACATGCCCTCCTAGTCTTAAACAAACTGGATATAGCAGTATTGACAGAAACTTGGCTTAAGCCACAACACCACAGCAATGAGATCACTTCACCTGGATATAATATCATATGGAATGATAGAATAGGGAAAAAAGGTGGAGGAGTAGCCATAGTCTTCCAAAATCATCTTGCTATGGAACAATTTGAATATAACACCCATGAAACAAAAGATATTGAATTAATATTTGCTAAACTAAAACTAAATTCCAGAAAAGATATAATCATTGCAGGCGGCTTCATTCCACCAGGCAATAACATTGCTACACTGGAAAACCTGCTATTCTGGATGTCTACCTCTCTCCCACAGGAAACCATACTACTCGGAGACTTTAATATAGACTGGGCTGAATTCTCTAGCTACAACCCCTCCTTCCATATCAGCCTACATGGCTTTACCCAAATTATTTCTCACCCTACAAGAATTGATAGGACATCCCATTGACAGTCCATCTTAGACTGGATACTGGTATCAAACCCCAATCTCATACAACAAGCAGGCTGTCTCCCAGACAGTCTAAGTGACCACCAAATAACCTACCTGATCAGGAATAGATCCCACCATACCACTCCCCCCACTCTAAAAACAATATGGAACAAAAAGAACTTCTTAGCTAATAACCTACTTAGTGCTCTAAAGTTCATTAACTGGACTCCCTTCGCTCATCTTCCTCTAGACGAAGCTGTACAATACTTTAACACAGCCTCCTCAAAGCTGTCAATGAACATGCACCACCCAGAAGCATTAGAGTCAAACTAACTATGCCCCTTGGCTAACAAAAGAGATAAAAACAATAATGAAAACTAGGGACAAAGCCTGGATCCAATATCATAAACACAAAACCTTTTCCCGAAACCAACAATACCTAGAAGTCCGCAACAAAGCCTAAAAAACACATTACGCTAGACAAAGCCAATTATTATAAAATCAGGCAAGCCACATTTGCTAACAACCCTCAGAAATTCTGGGCTACAATAAACAGTTTACTGCACCCTGGAAAAGCAACCACTCCTACCCCCGAACTGCCAAACAATCACGTCAACATCCCAACACATTTCAGTACTTTACGGAAACAATCCAAACCCTAGCCAACACCCAAAATAGCACCAGCAACCATATAACAAATCCCACCCCTCCCACACCGTAGAACTGAACAACTCCCCTAATGTTTCCCTACACCCTGTGTCTACTAAGACTATTACCAAACTCTTGTAAAAACTCAAACCAACCACACTAGATGCAGACAACCTCCCTGCTGACTTCCTTCAGATAACAGCTGATGCCATAGCCTACCCCTTATCCATCCTCATAAATAGATTCATAATAGAATCTACTGTACCCACCTTGTGGAAAGTATCACACGTAATTCCACTCCACAATGGAGGCAAATCTCGAGAACTGACCAACTACCAGCAAATAGCAATTATCTCACCTTTATCAAAAATATTAGAGAGAATAGTTCACTCTCAACTAATGCAATATCTCTTAACAAATAACCTGCTATCCCACTCTCAGCATAGCTTTAGACCCTCTCACAGCACCCCCACTGCATATCCTTTACCAACTTAGTCAATCACTACAGAAACAAAGGACTATTCATATCCGCCATATTCCTAGACTTATCTAAAGCCTTTGAAATGGTTAACCATAGCAGGTTTCTGGAAATACTAGGTACCCTTAACATCCACTCTTCCACTATATCATGGTTTAGTAACTATCTATCAGGCCGACATCAAGCAATGCTATGGCAAAACCAATTGTCCTCTCTCTTACCAGTCTCCATTGGTGTCCCTCAAGTATCCATTATTGTCCTCTACTGTTCTCCCTATTTACAAACTATATAGCTACATCTTCACTCTCTGCCAAAGTAGTACAATATACAGATGACACCACTATTATATGTGCCGCCCCAAATCTGAATGAACTAGAGGCCATAACTCAACAAAACTTCACCTCAGCAGCATAAAACTCCTTCTTAATCCCAAAAAAATAACAACCTAATCATATTTGGCCCTTGTAGACCACCTCGGCAATGCAATGACCTAAGTATAGTCTCTAAAGATAACATCACAATCACTCCAACTACACACACAAAACTACTAGGGGTAATTATTGACAACAGCCTCAGATTTGACCTCCACATAGCCCAAACAATTAAGAAAGTAAACAAAAAACTGAGTCTCCTTTATAGAAGCAAACAATTCATGACCAAAGAGACCAAATCCACAATAGCAAGGACTCATCTCTTATCCATCCTACTGTATGCCGCCCCTGTAATGAACATCTTCGCTACGCCGACCGCACCAAAATGGAATCTTATTAATCAAGATTGCTAAAAAGTAGGCGAGGATGAACACAATGAGAGCCGGCAAACTGACAATAAAATAAAAGAAAGTAATAAATGCTAGTTTCTTTTATTTTATTGTCAGTTTGCCAGCTCTCATTGTGTTCATCCTCGCCTACTTTTTAGCAGTTTGGTTTCTTGTTTTCCGTTTGTGTTATTAATCAAGATTGCCAAGTTCACTACTGAGACACCTCATAGATCCCATCATTGGCTTGCCCTAAAGCAACTCAACTGGCTTGAGCTACCCCAATAACTGATACTTCAGCAACTCTATACAACACACAAGCTGTACTACCAGCCCAACAAAATACCATCACTACAGCAACTAATTTAACCTACACAACCACCAGAACCTTAAGATCCAGTAGCCAAACCCTTTTTAATTTCATCAAACATAAAAATGATGCAGGTAAGTCTCTCTTTGCCTGCACCATAGACAAGGTTTGGAATCGACTCCCAAATCACATCACTGCTACAAGCTCTCCCTTCCAATTTAACAATCTCCTCAAAAGCCACCTTACAAACAACTGGCTCTGCTCCTGTGTCTCTCCAGGTTAATCCAACCCACTGCACTGTTGCTAAATGCAGGAATGCATCTGTTGATAATCACCTATTACTACCTCTAGTTATGCAAGTTAGACCTGCTTACCCAAGCACACAGACTTTTTCTTAATGTATTCCTACTAAAACCTTTTGTTCCTTTTCTCTCAGATACCATGTGTCTCCTAATCCATCAAACTACTGAATACACAACATACATCCACCACTGCTACATAAAACTCTTGTACTGTTTTCCCAATACAGTACTACTCTCAATCCCTCAATGTACTGCAGATTTACGTACTGCCAGTAATTTGTAAAACTTTGCCAGCAATATACTGAAACAAACTTGTATACAGTCTTAACAGCAAGAAGTTTATATTTGACATTGTACTGCTTATTAACCAACTACCAAAAATGTAAAACTCTGCCTCCAACATGCTGAAATGAACTACCAATTGTAAAGCTCTGCCTACCACATGCTGAAATGAGTCTATAATATACCTGTATATTGTACTGCTAACATGATGTTAATATTTGACTATTGCATGCTGGGATTTTATTTTATTACCATGCATGCTGACTGTATTAGATGTAACGAAACCCTAACCTGTATTGTACCTGGAGCTTTTCTCCCCAGGCCTCCACTGAAAAAGGACCTGTGTCCATTCGGACTTTCCCGGTTAACAAAAGTAAAATAAATAAAATAAATAATAATAATAATTTCCAATGTATCAGCTGAGATAATCCTCCCATCTTTACACTTTTATAGGGGACTGTCAAGAGTCAGATCCAGGAGTGTGTCATACAGTTATGTCATGCTTTTCCATATTAATACTACTTGTGTAACAGTGTGCTACATATATTATGAAGCCACGACTAATTTCTTTATGTCCTCATCATGCTTACACTCTCTAACCCCATCTTGATCCATACTGGAGACACTTGATGGCACAAAGCAGAAACTCTAAAATGTACAGATGGTCAAAGGATGTGCACCTATCTGAATGTTAATTTGTGGTGTTTCCACCACAACATTAATGAATTTCTGTCAAATCATTGAGGATTGAAGTCATTAAATAATGCATTACATTTCATGTTCAGAATGTATATGGCTCAGAAAATGTATTAACCTAAGACAATTGCAAATTTCTAAGGGTTGTATTTACAAACTGTCACTAACCTTCGGCTTTGAGAAGACAGTTATAATCATTTCTTGGATAGGCTGCAGAGTTGAAAGCACACAAAATAGGATATTCCTATTGTAAATAGTGCTATGAGGCATGCTGCTTACAAAATTCCTTGTTTCATAGTGTTTCCATTGCCAGGTTTTCCACCAGCATTCACATGCTTGATCCCTGCTGTACTATATCCTCATTTACAATCTGATATCATTGCTGGAGCCTTCCTGTGTCCTGACAGAGTGCTCTTCAAACTGTCTGGAGATATACAGAGCTGAGTATATTTTTCTGGCACTTCAGAGTTGTGTACTGGTAATTGTTGTTTGACTAATTTTATATCATTGCTGGCTGACTTCAGAGTTGTGCACTGTTATTTTTGCTTCACTGTATAGTTTTTCAGATCTCTGCTGAAGGTGTTTTCCCCCAGCCATTTCACTGTGTCTTAAGTTGGTATAACTGGTTTTACATCCTGTGTGTTATCTGACTATCTCAAGGATTACTTGCATAAAATTAGACCCTCTTAGTAACAACCTGCATATCATTGCTGGAGCCTTCCTGTGTCCTGACAGAGTGCTCTTCAAACTGTCTGGAGATATACAGAGCTGAGTATATTTTACTGGCACTTCAGAGTTGTGTACTGGTAATTGTTGTTTGACTAATTTTATATCATTGCTGGCTGACTTCAGAGTTGTGCACTGTTATTTGTGCTTCACTGCATAGTTTTTCAGATCTCTGCTGAAGGTGTTTTTCCTCACTCGCACTATTTCTCTGTGTCTTAAGTTGGTATAACTGGTTTTACATCCTGTGTGTTATCCGACTATCTCAAGGGTTACTTGCATAAAATTAGACCGTCTTAGTAACAACCTGCATATCATTGCTGGAGCCTTCCTGTGTCCTGACAGAGTGCTCTTCAAACTGTCTGGAGATATACAGAGCTGAGTATATTTTTCTAGCACTTCAGAGTTGTGTACTGGTAATTGTTTTTTGGCTAATTTTACATCATTGCTGGCTGACATCAGTGTTGTGCACTGTTATTTGTGCTTCACTGATTAGTTGTTCAGATCTCTGCTGAAGGTGTTTTTCCTCACTCGCACTATTTCTCTGTGTCTTAAGTTGGTATAACTGGTTTTACATCCTGTGTGTTATCTGACTATCTCAAGGATTACTTGCATAAAATTAGACCCTCTTAGTAACAACCTGCATATCAGCGCTGGAGCCTTCCTGTGTCTTGACAGAGAGCTCTTCAAACTGTTTGAAGATATACACAGGTGAGTATATTTTTCTGGCACTTCAGAGTTGTGTACTGGTAATTGTTTTTTGATTAATTTTATATCATTGCTGGCTGACTTCAGAGTTGTACACTGTTATTTTTGCTTCACTGTATAGTTTTTCAGATCTCTGCTGAAGGTGTTTGTTTTCCCATACCCACCCTCCCTATTCCTGTGTTGTTGTTTAAATTTGGAGGCTTTTGCAGTTGCTCGCCCCCACTGTAAATTTGATCTGGGACACTCCCTCCAGTCCCATCTTTTTACCTCATTCTACCTAATAGACTCCTTCTGCACTTGTTTGTAATCATTTCTAATTTAATTGCATTTTTAAACTGTTTGGTCTAACATTGCTACATACTCAAGTGTGCTAGCTTGCACTGCATTTGAATTGTTTTTACTGTTGTTTTAGATACTTTTCTGTGTGTGTGTGTGTGTATATATATATATATATATATATATATATATATATATATATATATATATATATTTGTATATATAGTTTATCAGTGGGAGTGGTAAGCACCAGGTAACCTATCTACCACATAAGGAGTGGTTCTGGCCCAGAAATTGCAGTTATTGGCTGTTTGGGCAGTTTTTCCATCTCTCTCAACTTTCTGATTTAAAAGCCCGCATTTGCACTTGTTTCCCCCTTTTCTGTAACTAGTTTAGTCCAGATACAGATTCTTAGTTTTAGCACTTGAATTTGCTTATTCATCATCAGCACTTGTTCAGAACTTGTTGTAAGCACTAAATAACCTACTAATTACTATAGCACTCAACCTTCCTCATTACCTAGAGGAAAACAGTTTTGGTACTTACTTTCCTCACTTGCTTAGATAAAAACAGCTCTTGTACTCACTTTCCTCACTTATCTAGAGGAAAATAGTTTTTTATTCAGGCATGTCCAAGGGTCAGCTCCCAGTGTTCTCTCCTGTCTATCTGATGAATCTGGGCATCTTGGGGCAATGTACAAATTGCCTCATGTACACGGACAACCCTCTCCTCTTACCACCCAACACTACAACCTGTGAGAGATGCACTTATCTAGCCAAACTGGAGGTAAAGCTCTCTCCAATCAAGTCTCCAGTCAAGAGGAGAAGGTAAACACTTGCACCACCCCACACTCCTCACATAGTCTCACTAAATCTACACCACCAAAATCCATGCATAATAACACAAAAACATTCGCGGAGGCTCTCAGTAATAATCTGTCTAAGCAACAGAGACCTCCAAAGCAGAAACACAAGCAACCTCCATCCCCCAACACAAATCAAATGACACATAGCCCGCAGACTCAGTGTGCCACTCAACCACAGCCAATAAGGCAAAACAACGTACCCAACACACTAGTCATAGGTGACTCTATAGTCAGGCACAATGATGTCCCACTCACCAGGCTAAACAAGAAGAAGGTTACTGTCAGCTGCTTGTCTGGTGCCAGGATCCGCCACATCCACGTACTCAGGTCACTCCACAACAAGTACAAATATGACTCTGTCATTGTCCATGTTGGTATGAACGACCTGAAATGTACTTCCCTGGGCTACATGAAAAGAGACATGGAAGAGCTCTCCAATCTTGTAGCCCAGGCAGGTATGACCCTGGCACTGAGTAGCATTCTGCCATCACCCAGAATGATGCCGCAGTACAAGGACACAATTATTGACTTCAGCATTTGGCTAAGCTTCTGGTGCTATTCTAAAGGGATCCAGTATCTATCTGCCTGGGATGACATGGTCAACAGATCATGATGCTTTGCCAGTGATGGCCTGCACCTGTCACCCATGGAATTCCGGATACTAGCTAAGGTTCTTAACGCCCTTATAGTGCCTTTTTTTAGGCAAGGTTCAAATGACAAATTCACCACCGTAACAGGAACAGGCCAGCAAAACCTGAGGGTGATGCTACTCAATGCTAGAAGTCTAAATCTCAAAATGCACTCACTCGAGGCATTCCTTAAAATGGAGAACATCGATATCTGTGCAGTGACTGAGACCTGGTTCAAGGGTCCAGAGAGTACCCCTGCACTACCAGGCTATAACTCATACCACACTTTTTGGCCATATAACCTGGACCGGAACACCAAAGGCGGAGGTGTGGCCATATTCATTAAGGATATCCACACCTCCAGGCTAGTTGTTCAGCATAATGTAACCGAGGTTATCCAAGTGCAACTAACTCTGGGGAAAACTGCAATCCAAATTGTAGCTTGCTACAGATCACCCACCATGCCCCAGGATTCCCACCCCTCTTTTCTTGATGTACTGGAAATTATTAGGGTTCAACCAAATACCCTAATAATGGGCGATTTCAACTACCCCACCATTAACTGGGAAAACTACTCATGTACCAACTTCTTTGCACAACGCTTTCTGAAATTCATAAACTCCATTGCCCTGGATCAACTTATTCACACCCCCAGCAGGGGCAACAATATCCTAGATCTAGTCATTACCAACATGAGTGACTGGTTTTCCACACCTGAAGTCAACGCCTTATTGGTCCGATCCGACCATAAGCTAATTACCCTAGATATCCACATCCTGCCCCCACCCCCCCATTAAGGAAACCATGGTAAAATATTTCTCCAAAGCCAACTTCATGCTTCTTAAGACAGAAGTGGTGAACTTTGTGACAGCCATGCAGATGGACAATACAGTTACGACTACTGAATCCTACACAATTGCACTTTATAAGCACTTACATAAGTGCATGGATCGTGCTATCCCAAACAGAACCAAGATGCTATCCTCCAAAAAAGGAAGCCAATTTTTTGGTCCCCTGCCATAAACAAACTGTACAACAGAAGGAAGAAACTGTTGCAAAAGAGAGTAAAATCCCATGACTGAAGGAGCTCCGTGGTCAGCCTCAGTAAGAAGCTGCGATCCCTGATAAAATCCTCCAAAGCTAGTTACGAAAACAAAATCACCATTGATTCTAAAGATAACCACAAAGCATTTTATAGCTATGTCAAGTATCTCAGTGGCAACACTCGGATCTACTCTGAGTTACAGCACAATGGCACTAAATATACAGACCCAACTGATATTGTCAGCATCCTGGCAGATAGGTTCAGTGCTAACTTTACCCCCCTCTCACCCCCTAAAGAGCCCATCGCTATACCGGAAGAATGCAAGGTTCCTGTATTCACGGCTGCACAGGTAAAAACCACACTCTCCAAAGCCAAGAACACAGCATCCATGGGACCAGACAACATCCCAGGCTGCGTTCTACATGAACTAGAGAATGAACTGGCACCCCACCTAAGTACCATGTTCAATCATAGCCTCACCTCAGGCTTTGTGCCTGCTGAATGGTGCACAGCGATGGTTATCCCACTCCACAAAGGGGAAGCCACCACGGACCCCGGGAACTACTGCCCCATTAGCCTGACGAGCCTGGTCTGCAAGGCCATGGAACATATCATCATGGAACTTATAAACAAAGACATTGGTAATCTCCAAACTTGGACCCCACCCAGTTCGGGTTTGTAAAAGGCAGATCATGTCTCCTTAACCTGAAACACTTCTTGGAAGCTGTCACCAATGCCATAGACAAGGGTAAGGAGGTTCACACAGCCTATCTAGATCTTGCCAAGGCTTTTGACACCATCCCCCACTAAACTAGGTATAAATCCCTTTGTCACAAGATGGGTTGCCAACTGGCTCACTGACAGAACCCACACTGTGAAAGTAGCAGACTCCAAATCCGACTTCAGACCAGTGACAAGTGGAGTACCACAGGGTTCAGTCGTGGGTCCTCTCCTGTTTGCTATCTACTTCTCTGAAGTACAGGCTAACACAGAAGGTCTTTGGCTAATAAAGATCACAGATGACTGCAAACTAGGAGCCATAACTGAAACCCCTAATGATGTGAACATCCTACAAAAGGGCCTCACTGAGACAGATGCCTGGTGTCAAAGCCATGGCCTCAAGCTCAATGCCAAAAAGTGCATTGTCATCCCCTTTGGTAAAAACTCTGTACCCATGAACTACAACATAGGTGGTAGTATACTTAACACCGAAAGTGTGATAAGAGACCTTGGGACACAGGTGGACAGTAGTCTCTCCTTTGATAATCACATCACCACAGTAGTCAGGAAATCCTTCTACATGGCACACCTCATCACAAAATTTTTCTCATCCAGACCAGAAAAAAAGAGGTCATTGTTCCCCTCTACTCATCACTCATTAGACCCATTATAGAGTACAACGCCCCTTTTGGTATGTACCTCACAAGACATCTACAACAACTGGAAAAGCCACAGAAATACCTCACAAAGAGGATTACCGGCCTCAAACAGATGCCCTATGCAGACCGTCTCAAAAACCTCCAGCTTTACTCCCGTCACATATCGCCTACTCAGAGGTGATCTCTGCCTAACATATCAAGCTATGTCAAATCCAGAGCTGTTGGAAATCCCTATCCCTCCGAGCTACATGCTCTAGGGACCTAAACCTTGTCACCACAATAAACAGAACATGCAAGAGGGATAGATTCTTGCCCCAGAGACTTTCCATACTCTGGAATAAACTGCCTATCTATATCAAACAAAGCTCCTCATTAGCACTCTTCATGAAAAATCTTGATGATTGGATGGGAAATAGAAAATTCACCACAGGGATCACCTCTGTGGCTCTGCTCGACAGTGGCAGAGAAAAATAATTTTCTTGGGTGGCAAAAGCCAGGGTACTTTTTGGCTGGGCTTGTACAGGCCCCAGGGCCGATAGCCTAGTACCTACCTATGAACCTCTGATATCTGCCAAGAAATTCCTTCAGGACATCAGGTACAACTCAGCCTTTATAAGTTACTAAGTGTAGTCCAGTAGGCAAATTTGGACAATATTGCTACTAGACACACCTAAGGTTATACTGTTAGACTGATGGTTTTCACTTTATTCTTAGTGAGTTCACTATAGTGCATTAAGATAAAATAATAGGCCTGAAAATATAAACATGTATTTTTTATGTATGCATTTAGTTTCAGGGAAAAACAGTTCAGTAGGAAGGAAAATATAATATTGCTGGATAAGCATGAGATGTGCAGAAATAACAGTTTTCAAGGTAAAGCTACAGAATGTTCCTTTCTCAAGGGAAATATATGTGTACTTCCAATGAAATGCTAGATAAAGAATAGACTGTGAGGAACATGCAAGACAAGGATTGGAAACCAAGTCTAAAGAGGCATGTAAAACATTACAGGGTCTTGATATTATTAGAAAATACTTCAGACACAGTTAGTTGAGTCAGTTAAGTTAGCTTTTGCAGTGATAGGCAAAAGGGCTTTACAGAACAAACACTCTGGCCTGAGTACAGAAGTCAGGTCAAATATCCATACTATTCAGGAGGAAAAAAATGTTTCAGTTGATATTATTCAAGAGAATCAGAATATAAGTGTGGAAACTTTGGATATATTTATCAGCACTGTTACTGTTATCCAACATTCCAGAATTTCTACAGACTGTTTATGTTTATCAGCATTGTTATTGGAGACAGTATTCAGATATGTTAACATCTAATAAAGCATCCTTAACCAAAATGAAGGAGAGACTGGCACCTGTTCAGTACAAGCTTGGGTAATTAACAGAAGAATATATTTATTCCAGTCTCATTTCAGTTGTTTCCAGGTAATTCCAGTGTAGTACAGTCTTATCAATCAATGTAGTTTCATTGCCATCCATGTATTAAAGTGTATGAATTATGACACACACAGGTCTGTTATATATGTGCTGACTCTATTCCTCAATCATTTATTTATTTTAGTTATTTATCTTTTGTTAACTAGGTTAGGCCCAGTAGACTAGCAGTCTCTTTTCAGTGGAGACCCAAGGTGGTATACTACTAATGGAAATTTTGTCAGGGCATTGGCAACTTCTTTTACTCTTTTCAGTTGGTGCAGGGGGCCTTTTACATCCACCTTAGCAACCACCAGCTCAAGCAGATGAGACCTTGGCTTAGCATCTCATCTGAAGGATGGCAGACTCAGAAATGTAGCACCCCCCCCTCCCCATCCATGCTGCACTGCAGTGTCAGTAATCGATCTACCTGGGGAGAAAATAGAACCCACAGCCTTCTGCATCAAAGGTTTGTACTATGTGTTGCATCACTGACAGTGACATGTCATAAAAATACGTACAGTTGCATAATAACAATTGCAACCTGTGTCAAATACTTGGGCAGTCATCGGATATGAGGTCCATGAAGCTATTTACCCGTATCATCCACATAATGATTAATGTAATGCAATTGTCATGTAAAATATGTAAATCATTACACATTGCTAATTAAAATTGCATGACTCTGTTCTGCATTTAATAAGACTCAGATCTATTTATATGCCTATCCTCCCTATTTGCATGAAAGTTTGAATGGAGCACTATAGACTACTGCTAAATCCTGTTCTGATTTCAAATACACATGCGTTAATACTTTGCCATACAGTGAATGAATGAGCTTGTGGATGGATGTGCTTCAGGGAGAGATTTAAGAAAAAATGTGAGTGGATTTTTTAAATTTCTCTGCATGATAATGGACTGTTATACTCAAGATATATGCATTTCAGTGTGCTGTTGACTGAGCACATCATTCTGTCAAGTTATGTAAAGCTAAACTGGGAAATTATGTGTAGTGGTGTGGAACCCTTTCACAGTATTAATGAGTGTTATTAAACAGAACAGAGACATATTTTTCCAGGTCTGTTTATATTTACAGTGCACATGGTCAAACCATGAGCACATATGATTAATATTCACCTACAATTATCCCAAGGTGAGCACTCATGAATGCTTGGCTGTCAATCCACTGTTTCACAATTGTGATTATCTTTCAAACATAATTGGTATATGTCACTCACACTAACACAATGTACATGAATGACAGGAGAGATAACTTATATGAGCATTATGTAACTACTTGTGATCAACACAATGCTGTACTTCTACTGGCCAGGACACGCCTTTTCACACAAAACTGTGATGCACGATAGCTTCTCAGTAACACTGATGTAATAAGCCTTACAAATATCCATTTTCATGCATTTAAAATCAGACTTCTACC